>NC_056740.1:347944852-348099852 GCF_019279795.1 Protopterus annectens
TAAATATCTGCACAATAAAGCACCCCTCAACCCTACTTGTTTTGATAGTAAATGTAGATCTTTTACATCCACTTAAGGTACCACTAACTTAGTTCTCTCCCAGTAACGACACTGGAATTGGAATACACCCCAGATTCTTCTGATCTGCAAGCATAAACAGCATGTGTGCAACCTGTTATACAGTAAAGAGCAGCAAGGCTTGATATTTCTGTACTGAAATGATCCACAATGACTGATACATGTACACTTACCTGATCTTGCCTAAAATTACATGTGTACCATGTTAAATACAGAATACGTCACATACATACATTATCAAAAATAGAAATCATATTATTCAAAAACATGGCTATGTAGTTAAACTTCTTTTGACATCAAGTTCATAGTTGCTAATGTCCTTATCACATTTCTTCCTTATTTAGCTACTGTTTTTTTTCCCTTCATTAGTCCATCTCTACTTTACATAGTAGCATACTGCCCCTCATCTGATACCAGCCAGTACCGAGTTCAAACACGATAGAAAGGTGTCAAACAGACAAAGTAGCCTTACCTGATGACTACACTTCATACCTTTACCATCCAAATGTGGTATTACTTGTACCCTAACACAACCACTAAATGTTTATAACTCTTCTTACTGCCATCTTCCTACATTTTTCTCTGGTCTTTCCATTCAAAAACTTTAATGTAGAGACAACTATAGTCATTCATTCATCCTCTCATGCTTTATTTCAGCCCTTGGATTTTTTTCCATTTTTCAATGCATTACTACTCAATCTTATCTTCACTACCACTTTTTCACTACATACAGTATTTCCACTGTTAATTATTGCAACTGACATTAGACACTACTCTACACACTAGTTATAAATAAGACTGAACACACTTATGCACAACCTCACTGTAATAATGTAACAAAATGACAAATAAAGGTGTTGCTCCTGTGCTGTGAAATACAAGCAGGAAGGATATCATAAGCAATGTTGACAGACATGAATTCCACAAAGGCCTTTTTAAGCATACATCCCAAACCTCTGATAATTTCTGGTACACTTGAAAAGTGTAAGCAGGGGCTAGGGAGATGAAACATTCACAAGCAGAGGCCTGGGAAATTAGCAATTTATTGGCTGCCTGCATCTATTAGAGAGACATGTGCCAAACCGGGGATGGATTTTCTGTTCCTCATCCAATTGTACGAGTTACACTTTAATTGGGTTAGGTAGGAACTCTGCTTCACATGAAGGGAAGCCTGTTCCAGCAAAAGGTGTAGCTTCTAGGATACATAGCTGTCTCTCTAACAGATCCTACTTGCATCACAGGCAAGGTTTAAATCTTTAGAACGGTAATTCTGGGGCTATTCTACAAATATGCAGGAGGTCCATCAGGATGGGGTTTTTGACAATGCCCTATATGCCAGACACAGACCTTTCCTCAGCAGCTTGTAGGAGACCGAATACAGGGACAGGGGCTTGAGGCGGTCTGCATTGGACACGTTACTTGCACTATGTATTCTTTTATTGAGTAACCTCTGTGGATGTTCCAACTGGTGGATGTGCCTGGTTGAATACATACCAAAGGGGGCATTATACTCAATGATAAGTTCGGCATTCGTAAGACCTATTTATTTATTTGACATTTGTTGATGGAGTTTGTCCAACTGGGCAGATGACCTTTTTTAGCTGAGACCCAAGGAGAAAAGCATCAAGAGATACATACATAATATAAAATGACAAAGAGAAACTTAGTATTAGTATTGTCACATACACAGAATACAATTGCTTTGATACTTATATATTTACATAAGTATTAAAAAGCAAGAACAATGTCAATTATTAATTACAGAGTATATACAAGAGGCAATTTGCTTTAACAAACTTCCACATTACAGCTCCAGGATCAGTACAATGCCTAGAAACATCACCTGCATCCCTTTCATATATTAAAAGACCACCGTGACAATTATAGAAGGGAAGGGGCAGCAAGCAAGAAGGATTTGAGATGGCCACAGGTAAGATGTCAGCTGGAATCATGCTGTACATTTTGGAAACAGACCCATAGGACACTTTTGCATTTGAGAAAGATGATATATGCCACACTGTAATCAGTCATTCAATACAGATAAGGCAAGAGGTAGGCTACTTAACACAAAGATGGCCACAGACCCAAACAGTGTGGTCTAAGGTGGCTCCAAAGCCCAACATGATGCACATTCACATCGACTGAAAACAGCTGAAATGGTTAAGCATAGAATAAACAATTGTACATCTAAGTAGGGGGAAGCTATATAGCTAATCTA
The DNA here is from genome assembly GCF_019279795.1 of Protopterus annectens. Classification (NCBI taxonomy): domain Eukaryota; kingdom Metazoa; phylum Chordata; order Ceratodontiformes; family Protopteridae; genus Protopterus; species Protopterus annectens. The sequence goes on from NC_056740.1 coordinate 347,947,149, forward strand.
AGCCAAGACTCAGACAGTAAGAACTGTACCTTCAAGAAAATGTATACTTGTTAGAAAAGGGAAAGGAGAAGGCAAATGCTGACCAGAGAGCAGGCCTGAAGCTGGGTAGAGGAGATGTGCTTGGAAGAAGGTCCCACCTCAGTGCCAGAAGGCAAAACTGACAAGGGGAGACTAAAGGTAAATGTGAGGTGGGCAAGAGCTACTGTCAGTTCTCCAACAGAGCTGCTAGCCCCAAGGGAATGTCTCAAAACTTATTAGTCAAGTCCCCTTTGGGGTATAAGGCAGACTATGTTCAGCGTGTGTTTTCACAAATGGCAACAAGATATTTAATGTTGAAGAACGGTAGATATCAACAGTGATGCAGCTCAGTTTTGTTCAGGAAACTATTACTTAACGATGACTCCTACAAGATCCTGCCTCACACACATCTCCTTGACTGACTTGCACCATATAGCTATGGCCACTTCACTCCATTCCGGCATTGTTGTCCTACTTGTACGAAAATATTAGGGTATAAAATGTATGTATACAATACAAAATATTTACTTATTTTTTTGTTTTTTTCCACAGGGAAATTCCAGCTGGCCATAAGGCCCGGGAAGAATAACTCCATATACAAAGTCAAAGAACACAATCATATTTTCACATTCTTTGCAAATACTAAAACTTATGTATAACAGTAATACAGAAGACATTATATGTTTGTATTTAACAATAAAATATTGTAAAAGAAAAGAACTTACAAAAGTACTTAATACATGAAATAGTACACAGTACGAATATTTAAACAATGCTACGGTTTCAGTGCAGAGATGGTTCAAAAGAGTTTCAAGTTCATCACTTACAACTGCAGTAGTGCTAGTTGGCAAGGTCCAAAGACAGACCAGAATAGAAGTGGGATAGACTTGGAAATGGAATACCAGGCCTAGTGACAGTTTACAGATTTAGTTTTAAACAGCCAGGATTAAGACGGTTTTATAGAAACAATACAGAGTGAAATAGAGCAACACATAGCTCTAGCTGGGGGACATTCCAACTACAGTTTAAAGTCATAGCCAAGTGTTAAGGGAGGTGCTCTTTTAATTTAGTTTTGAAGATGTGCGAGTTTTCAGTGAGTCTAATACGGAATGGGATGGAGTTCAGGAGATGCATTAAGATATGCTCCACCAGCTTGGAAAGAGGGGAGCAATACCTTAGTTAATAAGTGTGTAATTAATATGTAGCAGAATCAGTCCAAATCTCAGAGAATAGTACTCAAGTTTCATCATCACCTGATCATGCTGTTCATTCTTCATCGACATACGGAAATCAATGATAGTTAAACCTTTAACCAAGATAATATGATCAGTCATGAACTATACAAAATAAGAGACAGTCAATGATAATAAAATGTAAAACTATAAAAAGGACCTAGTTTCCTGCATTCAGAAAACAGCTCTCGTCTAATAAACTGGATGTGTTCCAGATGTTGCCAGGTGATTTAGTCTAGTTTTACCACTCCGGTGAACAAATTAATTCATACAGTAAGCATACAAATCACTTGCTTTGTTTCACGGAACCCTATTCGTAACTCCAACTAAACTGTTAGATGCGACTTCGTTGAACGAATTGTTACGAATTTTACTTCTACACGTCTAAAGTCCCCCTGATTCTGACTCAAAATGCTGTTCTTCCCCTCATAAAAAAATGCCGTTACAGACCTTAAAGCTGCACACCTCTTTTACGTCAAAGAACTCATAATTATGACAGATTAAGAGGATTTAGGTTAAGTTAGTAGCACTAACAAGTGTCCGATTTGAAGATTTTGTTCCCTGACTAGTTTGGACTTTGCCCCGATTATGGTAGTAATGTCATTACTGTAATGAGCTCGAAGATCTAAGTTTGCACCTAGAAAAAAAATCTTCACTGGAGACGCTTACTAATGGAAGATGTCAATTCCCAATTCAGTTTTCTTCCACTGCTTACTAAAGCAGTTACACGAAGATACACTTCCATGGCTCTATAAATATATATATGTATATATATATATATATATATATATATATATACACACATACACACACACACACATATACATATATATATATATATATATATATATATATATATATATGGTAGTGTGATATATATATATATATATATATATATATATATATATATATATATATATATATATATATCACACACTACCTTATACTAAGGACATTATCAGTATTAACTGAAACTTATACACAAACGGTTTTAAATCATTCAGAATGTTAAAAGAAACACAACTTGCTAAAACAGCTTAAAAAGAAAATCCTGTGTCTCACTCTTCGACTTTAGTTAATCATACTTCCGCATCACAGTCCTGCCGGCTTAGCGCATGTGCGCTCTGCTCTTCCCCGTTAACAAAATCTAACCTCATAGAACTATTCCAAAGGATCTAACAAAGTACACCTATTACGGTTAAAGAATGGCTTAACCTACTGATTCAGAAGGCAAATGTCCAGTATCCCGTTAATTACAAACGAACTCAAGACATAAAAAGTTATCTACATCCGACTTACCCATGAGAATCCTCATCTGCTTTTTACCAAAAAGGCGAGAGAACAGCGCTGAGATAGTAAGGCCCATACTGTACTATAATTTTCCAAAAAAAAAAAAGTACACATAAAAAAGAGTTCTTCTTCGAAAGCTCGCTCCTTGACGTTTCACTCTGCTTCAGATACAACTGTTGTCAGTCAGTGTAATCAGAAGTGACGGGAGATTGAAACATCCACACCCTAAGTAAACCTTCAAGAGCTTCCGAGCTGCCTATAGCCTGTACGCCACGTCACATCCAGCTCCAGCTGTTGCTCCAACGCGGTCAAAATGACGTCATCTACACCACATCCCAACCTGCTCCGGAAACAATCACATTATATCGGTATACATGACATTGTTATGTTGTACTGTGACACAGGCACATTATAGGATAAACCAGTGACCTGTCCCGTTAGCAAACTGATACCTGTACGTTGGCTGTAAGAAAGTCATGGATTATTCTAAAGTGGTACTGCTCGTCACAATAGCTGAGGAATGACTTCATCTTGAGTACGTATTGCCAGGCTTGCACTCTCTTTCCACCTTAATTTTAGTAATTTTTCCTAGCTAACATGGGTTGGATTAACATACCTATTCACAGCGTTCAACCAATCTATGACAAATCCAGAAATATTCAGGGATATTTAAAATATTAGTGCTATTAACTTGAGACACTGAAAGGATAATCAGACAAAGGGTAAAAAGTCATACAGACAAAAAGATCAGTAAAAACTGCAAGGAAATAAATCCAGCCAAGTTAGTTTTCTCTGTGTGATACCTTACAACTCCTGTAAAGGAGACCCAGCGGATATATGCAAACGACCCCTTAAGAACATTATGTGTTTCAGCTGAGCTACATGGCATCTGAATGTCATAACCAATGGATATATATACAAATGACCTGTTAAGAACATTACGTGTTACAGCTACATGGTTTCTCAATATCCATAAGTTTTTGTTTCTACAGTTGTCAGGCTAATAAAAATCAAACCACACTAGCTGTGGGCATGTACGTTTCAGCCTTCTTATTACCTCATCAGTACAAGGTAAGTAGATAGTAAGCATAGTGCAGAAATACAGGGATTTTAAACCCAGCAGGTGCCCATAAAGATGCTGGTGCAAGCAAAATATCCCAACTAACATCCAAACCAATGGGTAAAAATGTCACACATACAAAATGTTCAGTAAAAACTGCAAGAAAAATCCAGCCAAACAAAAGTGTTCAATGTGTGTTATGTTAAACCACCTGTAATGGGGGCCCATGGGATATATGCAAATGATGTGCAAATGACACTTTAAGTGCATTAAGTGTTTCAGCTACATGGCTTCTGAATGTACATGACTTTTTTTACCTTTTAAGTCTTTATGGTTACATTCAGGTCAATAAAGCCAAACCCCACTAGCTGTGGACTCTACTTTATTGGCTTGAATGTAACCGTAAAGACTTAAAAAGTAAAAAAATCATGGACATGGAATGAAGAGACTTTAGTCTGCTCAGGGTGATATAATGTCTGGGGACAATGGCCCTGCAGTGCATTGTACATTCATATAACATAATTGCACACTGGATTTCAAACAGGACATTGGGTAGGTCACAAAAAGCCCTCTGCACCTGTCAGCCTGCTGTTTGAACACATGCAAGGAATTTCCCAGAATATGGGATCCTGGTCCATGAGTGTTAAACTGAACACATGTTAGGCATGATGTAGGAGAAAAGGATCAAAGAGAAACCATGGGTAATGGCTGATGGCAGACAACTGTAGGGTAGAGAGTTATAATTGTCTCAACTTATTTGCTTAAGAATCAGGAACAAAGGTCCAAAAATTGTTATCATTTTTTTAATTACTCTATTTCATTTAAACAGTTAACCAAACCACAGCTTTGCATCAACATGCATTTTCTGAACAATAAGAAGTATGGAACTCTAATGTCTGGTATTATTGAATGACTGTAATCCTCAGTGATTTACCAGGAAAATCAAATATTTTACATGGAACAGGGTAAAATGTGGAAATATGAGACAAATATTAGGGATGCTCTGTAAAACCTACGGCAGTTGAGAGGTATGGAGAGGCAGAAAAGATCACAAGGTTTAAAACAGATAGATTAATTTAATTCCATTTGTAAAGGAGTTTGGCATCTCTCTCTTAGCCATCTCATTTAGCTTGCTGTAAAAGAGTCAGGGCACCCAGCCTTCTTATAAAATAAACTAATGGAAAATTCAGTGTACCATGGTTGATTGGGGATACATGTCTTGAAGCATGAGCATTTTATTGTAAATATCATGCAGTTGTTATTACGATCTTACTGTTAAAACAATTTAGGAGGGTAGGTATTGCAAACTTCTGCCAATCAGAGAGCAGGCAGACAACATAAAAAAGTACTCTGGATTTGTTCTTGTGATGAAGATGTTGAAAGCTATGACATATACTTAATTTTTGTAGCATGTGGCATGTATAGTTGCTCAGTATGCTATAAAATGTTTATTGTTCTGTTTTCATATTTCTGCTGTTAAATAGTATGATCTTAGAAGAAGTTAATAATATGAAAGATTTGAGTTTAGGCTTGACAAACAACATGATGGATGTTATGATGTTATTAAAGGTGTACTGTGTGCAGTTTCTAGCAGAGAAAATGCCATTTTAATTCCACTTTTTAAATTAGTGGTAAAACCAAAAAATTGAATAATGTGCATCTTTATGTACTTAACAATAATGAAAAAGCTGGAGAGAATTAAAAGGTACTGCACAAGATAGATAACAGAGATGATAAGATCAAGTTTCTGAAAACTCAAAGCTTTTGAATAGAGATCATGGAACAGTGAGGATCTGAGAATTTACCCTTTTCCCCAATGTAGTGCAATCTCGGAGTTGGTATATATCATGGGAGGTGCAGAGGGCAAAAATGTAAAAAAAAAAGTAGATTTTTGTTGTTTTTTTGAAGTTCAAGTTTTCAGAAACTCAATCATATCATCTCAACAATATGAATTTCGAGTTTCTGAAAATTAGAGCTTCTGACATAGACATATAAATATATAGGTCCTTGTCAGAACGTCAGATTTTTAGAAAAGCAAACCCAGAAGTTAGAAATGGCAGAAAATCAAACTCCCCTAACACCAAAGAATGGAACAATACAAAGTGGAAGTGTATGATTGTGCGAGATCGCAGTACAGCAGGTTTGGAGTTTTGTCCATTCTCAGCTGTAGTGTGATCTTGAAGTCAGTATATATAACTAACGGGGGGGGATGCAGGTGGGCTTACTCCCTCCCCTGCAAAAACAAGTACCTTGTATGTTACGTTCCTCTGTGATATGGCAGTCTGACTTTCTGCCATTTCGAGTTTCTGGGTTATCTGTTCTGAACACTGACAATTTGAACATTAGATCTTCAGACATAGACCCAGACATGTATGTGTGTGTGTGTGTGTGTGTGTGTGTGTGTGTGTGTGTGTGTGTGTGTGTGTGTGTGTGTGTGTGTGTGTATTATATATAGGTCCATACGTACAGACAAAGCTAGCTGTCCTTGCTGGCCATTTTAAGCCCAGCCAAATTGCCTTTTTTACTCAAATTAACCTATCCCATTTGGCTAGAGCTTGGCCTTTCCCATTCCATGGTCGATAATTATGTATCACTGCTAAATGATAATAACTGGGATTCAACCATAGATAATTTAAGGTGACCAATGCCTGGGACAAAGTATTTAGGAGCTGCCTCTAACCATTAGTAGCACAGGGGGCAGTCCTGGGGTAAATTTTCTGTTTCCCATCCAGCGATCCAAGTTGCACTTGAATATGGACAGGGATGAACTTTGTTTTATATGGATAGCAAGCTTGTTGCACAGCAGCAGTATCCTCTGTGAGATGTACCTGTACCTCCAAACTATTCTGCAGATGTTGTAGAAGAGGTTTAGATCTCTAAACGGAATATTTCTGATGGGATTTGACTTGCAGATGTGCAGAAAATCCATCAGTATTGGGTCAAAGGTTACCTTGTATGCCAGACACAACCTCTTAGCAGTCTGTAGGATGCTGAGTATAGAGACAGGGCTTTGAGTCAGTCCACATAGTACATGTTGTTTAGTCCTTGTATCCTTTTATATGTATGTAGCAGAGATAGTACTATGTACCCTTTGGACATCTCCTCCAAATGTCCCAGGCTGTACAGTAATGTGTACCCCCAAACCTTTGTTACTTATTGCCCTCACACCCACATTTGTGTGTGTGTGTGTGTGTGTGTGTGTGTGTGTGTGTGTGTGTGTGTGTGTGTGTGTGTGTGTGTGCGCGCATGTGTGTATATATATATATATATATGTATGTATATATAAATATATAGGATCATAGGAGATTACTAGGCTATCGACCTGGATGTCATTTCAGCCTTAGCTATTTCATCCCAATGTAATACCATGGAAATGTTAGTTAGTATCCAAGATTGCATTTATTTTTTTTTTTTTTTTGCATTAGCATGCACTTTTCTGAAGGACATGAAGTCTTAAATTCAAATGTGTGTCATTATTTACGGACTTCAATCTTAAATGATTTCACAGAAAAACAAAAAAATTTATGAGGAACAGACCAAAAATATGAGGCAAATATCTGGACATTCTGCAAAATTCTGGAAAGTTGAGCAGTATGATGAGGAGAATATATTTTCCTATGGAGAGGTTTGCCTTTTTCCAGCTTGGAGATTTGTTATCACTGTTGTTTATATTAAAAGAGCTAATGAATCGATGCATTATTTTTGATAAAAAGAACAATCCCTCTCCTTATTTTAGTTTCTGCCCTACTATCATAGAGGATACTATAGTTAGTTTGAATAAAGGTGTAAAAGCAGATATCCTTTTAGCCAGGTCTCTGTTATTGCTAGAATTTGATGGTTTTCCATGGCCATCTATCCTTCCAAGTGGTTCATTTGTTATTTACCATTTGGTGACTGGGTAGGAGAACTGGTCTAAGGACCTTTTTTCAGTTATGACTCAGGTCAGAGTATAACATACATCAGAATGGAGAACTATTTACTTAGAAATTTACTTTGGCAGTAACATAGTTGTAGATATGGCATGGTATTACATTTTCATTTAGGAACAGATTGTTTCAAATTTTTAGGTAGGTACAATTCATTACTGATGGAGCAAACTAGCTCTCATTTCAATTCCAGATAATTACATATATATTAGAAATGTTAACTTAAGCATGTAAATTATTTGTTTAATGAATTGCTTCCTAGATATATAGCAAGAAGTCTACCATAGTACTGGAGGTGGAATGGTATTTGAATGGGAATTTTATTAGAATTGGATAAATTGAGACAGCATTATTGGTGTTGATTAGGTAGCAGCTATTTGTGATGTATATACAGACAGATAAGTTGAGAATAATTTTTAAGCTTGACACAAATGTCCTTGGGATGGGCATGTTTATAGCAGGAGGAGAGAATTGTAGCTGTAAATGTGGGTGAGGGAGTATGAGTAGAGCTCTAAGTTAGCCAATTTGGAGTAGATAGAATACAGAGAGTAAATCTTACCAATTCATTAGTGAATTGAAAGATTGTTATGCTATAGTGGTAGAATATTTACTGTTGGAGAAGGGAGAGGTGGATATGCAAAGTGGCTATGGAATGATTACTCAAGTATGAAAATTGGGATGATTACTTGTGAGAAATTTGGGGAACATGGTTAATAAGTTAGGTAAACCCCCCCAAAGAAAGTAACTTATCAGGAGAGGAGAGATGTAATGCAATATAGTACTTGCTCTTTGCTTTGAGTGATAATAATGTTTTGAATTTATAGCCAGTGAAAAAATTTATTCAGAGGACCAAGGATTATTTGTACATAAATCCAGGAAAAAAAATATTCAGTAGAGGAATAACAAAACAAAATTTTACACATATTTCCCTAAACGTAAAAAGAAGGAAAAGCAACAATTTTAAAGTACCTTCAGTAAATGTAGACAGTATTATTATTACTGTAAGAAGGATAGGGATACTGTAATGGCACGGTAAATGTGATGTTGATATTATTCTGTTAGAGGATGTAAGATTCTTGACAACTGAAGAAAGATTGCAAACAGAAAAATTGTGGGATAGAAATATAATATTGAACTTATGAAGTGAAAGTTGTCCTAGAGTAGCTGTGTTGTGTGAAAAACAGGGACAATGCTAGCTGTAACATTGGTAAGGATGGGATAGCTAACTGTTGTGGATGTGAGGTGGAGAGAACATGTTTATAGTATTATAGCATTATATGCATATATGACTAGCAAGGAAAGAGAATCTGTTTAATCAAATATTAGACTGTGTGGTGGTTAGCATGAAAATTATAATTGCAGGGGACTTTAATTGTGGTTTAAGGGAAAGACATGAATAGAAAGGGAACGATGTAAAATAATACAGGAAGTGATACAATCTGCTAAATTAGCTGTGTGGGACAAAAGTCAATGGACCTGCAGAAAGGGGTCAGTTGGATCTGAAATTGATTATTTTATATTATTGGAAGGCTTGGGGGTAGCAGATGGTGATACAATTGTGACAGGTTTTCAGACCATTTAGCAATATGGATTGAGGTGATGTAAGAAAGGTACTATATTAAAATAGGAAAGGGGGTAAAAAGAATAAATGGGAAATTATTGAACAATGGAGAGTGGGAAGTATTACAGTTATGGAAGGATCATGTAACCATGAAGGACTTCTACAAAAACTGGCCTGAATGATGGATAGAACTTAATAAGCAAAAAAAAAGGTGTTTTTCAGTGGTAGGATGATGTAAGAAAGACTATGTGAAGCATGGGAAGGAGAAGTAAAAAGAACATAAGAGCCTATAATGAGCATTGTAGTGCAGCATGTGGAAATTATGTGTAAGAGTGTAAGGATGTAAAAAAAGAGAGAATGAAAAGTAAAGAAATTCCAGAATGTGTTAAGAAGAAGAAAAAGAAATATCTATTAATGAATTGGTCGAAATACTTAGGAGAGTAAATATTGATTCAGTATCAGGCCCAGTTGGTATAGGGAATGGACTGGCAAACAGATTATTTTGTAAATGTAATGAATAAATGGTGGAAGGAATGGTTTATTTATGAAAAGTTATGCAGCAGAATATTACAATTTATATGGAAGAAAGATGAGAAGAATGAAATAAAACATAAAATTGGAGACCCATCATACTAAATAATACAGCTCATATTTTTATGGGAATAATACAAAGAAAATGGAAGAAAGGATGAGGGATATTGTGGAAGAAAGTATATATGGTATACAATTGAAGGTATGCCAAAATTGTTGGTTGTAAGAGAAATTGTGAATGATCTTATAAGTAAAACGGAGAATGCTAAATTTATGGTAGGTGATACTAACAAGGCATTTGATACAGTAGTATATGATACTTTGAGGGATGTTATGGAGGAATATGGAAATGGTAGTAGAATTAGGCAAGTGTGTATTTCAGCATATCAAAATAATAGGGTGAGAGTGTTAGTGAATGGGTGACTGAGTATAGTAATATGCATGGATTGTGGTATAAAACAAGGTTGTCCCTTGAGTGGGATATTGTTTGCATTAGTAATGAATGTGATGATGAGTAAAGTAGCTTATATTATAGTAATGACTGCCCATGTCCAGGAGGGTTGTGAGCTGCATTCCCAGTAAGAATTTATGGTGCTCCATCCACTCGTCCAGGTTCCTTTTGAACAGTGCCATAGAGGTGCTCTGTTTGACATGAATGGGTAGCCTATTCCAAAGATGTGGCAGTCACTGGAAGATAAATCTGCCCTTCCAGCATGTCCTATTTAAGTTGTAGGCCATATTTAGGTCCCTGGAATGTGTGGCCCTAGTCCTGTTTGATTTACAGATATGCAGCAAGTTCATTATGTCTGGGACTGAGATTGCTCTGTAAGCCAGACGTAAGTCTCCCCTAAGAAGTCTGTATGATACAGAGTAAAGTGATACGGACTTTTGTCAGTCTGTTTATAGCATGTGCTGGAGTCCCTTGCTTTTCTAAGTTCTCTCCAATTGCTGCAGGTGCTTTGTACGGTACGTGCCAAATGAGACGTTATACTCAGTTATGGGTTGGATTAGTGCTGAGTAAAGAGGGGTTATAACCTCTTTTGCTCTCAAAGTGATGCCTTTACTAATCAAGTGTGCTATATAGAAAGCCTTTCTTACTACAGTAGACACATGGTGGTTGAAGTTAAGGTCGCAGTCAACTTGTGAACCCAAGTTCCTTACCACTTCATGGGTACTTAGGTTACTGTTGTTGATTTGATAGTGTGAAGGGACATTGTGCAGAAGGGAATGATGATGCATTTCCTTGCATTCAGTTTGAGACTGTGACTAAGACACCAGTTGTTGGTCTGCATAAGACTCTGCTGGAGTATACTGACATAATTTGGGGATTCAATAATTGCACCCAGTTTGCAGTTTTCTGCAGACTTGGTCAGCCACAACCCCTTAGTATTGACCTGAACTTCTGAGAAGTATATATTAAACAGTCGGGGGCCCAGCACTAACCCCTGTGGCACCCCACTGGTAACAGGTCTGCTGGCTGATGTTGATGTGGAGTGGCCCACTTTCGTAGTGTGTGTCTGGTTTATGAGCCAGTTAGCAACCCATCTTACAATGAAGGGGTTTACATTCAGTTTGCTAAGTTTATTGGTAATGCCTCAGTGTGGGATTGTGTTAAAAGCCTTTGCCAAGTTGAGGTATGCTGTGAGCACAGATTTTTCACTCCTCAATGGCCCTGGTCACATTTTTGAAAAAATCCACCAGATTTAACGGGCATGATCTGCCCTTGACAAAGCTGAATTGGTAGGATCTAGGGTTTGGAGGTTGCCTATGTCTTTATTTATGAGGTCCATAATGATATCTTTCATGGCCTTACAGATGAGGCTGGTCAAGCATATGGGTCTGTAATTCCCTAGGTCTGCTGCTAGGCCACCTTTGTGGAGGGAAATAACTGTAGTTGTTCTCCATTCCACAGGAACAATGCCTGTAGTTAGACTATGTTTGAAAACCGAAGATAATAGTGATGCTAGTTCAAGTTTTAGCCTGTTTAGAAGACAACTTGGGATGCCATCTGGTCCCATAGAGGCTGTGTTTTTTGCCTTGGACAAGGCTTTGATGACCTGTTCTTCAGATATGCGGAGGTATGGGTGGGGGGGGGGGGCAAGGGTTGTGATAGGTTTGGAGGGGATAGGGGGTGACATTTTCACCAAACCTATCATCTAGCAGGTTTGCTATCTCTATGAGGTCAGTGTGTGATACTGTTGGTCACTAGTTCTGCACATGCTTGGCTCCTACATTTTAGGCTACATACTTAGCTGTAAAAAGCCTTATGGTTGTCCATGGCTGTACTAGCTAAGTTTTTCTCAAAGAGGCCCTTAGAGGATTTGACAAGTTGTCTTATTTGCCTGTTGATGTGTGAGGAGGGTGCTTTCCCATTGTTGTGGTCTCACTTTTGTTTTCATGGACAGTAACTTTCTGCATTTATTGTAATGTTTGTTGATGCTGGATGTCCACCATGAAGGCTTGTTTTTTCTTGGGGCTCTGGCTTTGATTCTTTCTTGTACAGTCAAGTCTATACATTTATGCAAGTGATTGTACAGGGCTTTAGTGTAAGCTTCAGTGTAGTTACCACTTCCAGCAGGAGGTGGGGCTCAGAAGGGATTTACACCGTCATCTAGGAGGGTATAGTTTGCCTTGGTGAATTTTTTAGTCTGATTTCACCCTTTGTGAGTGCTGGTGTTAGTGCCAGCTTGAAGGTGACTGATTTGTGGTCAGATTTAACTAATGATGGTCCGACAGTTGTGGTAGTGCATCCATTTGAAATATTAGTGAGGACCAGATCTAGTATATTTGTTCCTCTTGTTGGGGTATGAACAATTTGTTCCAGGGCATTTGAGTTAACAAAGTCAAGGAACTTTTGCACTAGTGGGTTAGGGCTAGTGTAAGTTTCCCAGTTGATGATGGGATAATTGAAATCCCCCATAACAAGAGTGTTCAGTAATATTTGGATTGTCTCCAGTTTGATCAAGTATGCTTCATGCGTATCATGACCCATGGAGGGGGATCTATAACTGGCTATGACTTGAATGGGGACCTTCCCAACCATAACCTGAACTTGGAGTAACTCCATGGGGTTGTCTAGTCTAACCAGATGGGAGGTGAATTTATCTCTAATATAAATAGAAATGCCACCTCCTTTGGTTCTCATGTTCATTTTGTGGTCTGAAGGTGTGGAAGGCATTGTAGCCTTGCAAGGCTGGGGTACTCTCTGAGGCCTTGAACCAGGTTTCTTTGACTGCACAGACATCTACATCTTCCAGTGATAGAAGTGCTTCCAGTGTGTGCAATTTTTGGTTTAAGTTCCTAGCATTTAGCAGCATGACCCTTATTTTGTTATGATTGGCAAATTTCATGTCAGTAAGTTTGTTTTCGAGACCTTGCCTAAAAGGCACTATGGGGAGGCAAGAGCCTTCACCAGCAGCTGAAAGTCTAGCAGTGCTAGATGCAAACTGTCTCTAGCAAAGCAGTGAGGTTTGTCGACCATGGTTTCCAAGGCTGACAGGAACTGGATCCCCACTGAATGACATGACATCAAAAACCAAGCCAATTATTGAAATCAGTCATTTTTTGTTTGTACTGTGGCATCATTCTAGGTGAGGGTAGTATGCTGCTCAAGGCTAGGGATGTACCTGCCTGGGACATGTACTCAGATAGCTCAATCATGTCTCTCTTCATATAGTCCGGTGAGGTACATCTCAGGTCATTCACTCCAACATGATCTATGAAAGAGTCATAATGGTATTTGTTGCTGAGAGACCTGAGTGCATGCATGATCTGACGAATCCTGTCACCATACAGGCAGCTGACTGTGACTTTCTCCTTGTCCAGCCTGGTGAGTTTCACTATTGAGTCTCCAATGACTAGAAAATTTGTTTTTTGAGTGTTATGCCTTACAGGCTTTGAGGTGAGACATTGGTGTTGCTATGTGTCATGGATGCTGTAGGAACTGTGTTAGTTGTAGCAGGCTTGTGTTTTGGAAGTCTCTGGTGTCCCAATAGGTTTTCTGAGAGAACTTCCGCATATGTTGATTTCTGTGCTGAATGTGTACTATGTGTATGATTAGTGGTACTATGTGCATGTGTAGTGGTGGGTGAGTTGACACCGTCTTCCGTGTTACTGTTTTGAGTGCAAGAGAGCATGGATTCAAGATTCCTGGTATAGATACATCTCTCACACTCTGTATTAGAGTGAGTTATTAGTAGAAGGTTGTCAATGTAAATGAGGCAGTTGCTACACTTCCTCAAGAGACTCAAGTCAGCAAGGCTGGCATGAGAAACACGGGTGGTCCAATTGTCCATAAAGACTGTTGTCACTAGAGGTTATTTTCAGGATCGATCAAGGAGGAGCTCAGTAAATGGATATTTCTGCCTGCTATTTTTTTTGTTTCTTTTTTTGTAGTTTAGGTTTCAGCTCACTAGCAGTATTTGACTGGGAAAGTACTAAGGATGAGGGATACACTAATGTGCTACAGCTGTAACTAATGGAAAAACTGCTGAATTTATCTGTAATCTAAGGCGCACAGTTGTGGGGCAGTGAGCAATGCTGCACAACATGCAAACAAGCAGAAACTTGCTGAAATACAGGGTTTAATACCAGAAGCTAAAAACTTTAAAAAGGTTTAAAAGGACCAGTGAAGATGCTTATTCCAATACCTAGACCAACCTCCCTTCACCAGACAACTAACAATCAGCACAATCCTATCACTAGAGTGCAGAAAGGCCCCTTCCAATCCAAGATGGCCTGGAAAATGTGCTCAGAACAAACAGCCACTACAAAAAGACCCAGATGCAGCAAACCTGTACCTGGACTATGTTACAGCTAGTAGCTACCCTAGTTTCTGCGGAAACCACTACAGAATGTTTAACACAGCAGAAAAATAGCAGTGAGACAGTAAAAAAAACCATTTAAAATAGCATAAAATCAGCAAGGAGTCTCTAAAGAATGTTTTAAACAACTAACAAATCAATTGTTATAACACTGCTTGGCTGGAAAAATAGAACAGGCAGAACAGATTGCTTTGCAACAGTAAAAACACCAGCAAATAGTTAACAAACAGTGAAAATAGTAAACAAAACTTAGAAAGCAGTGAAAATAGCATTAAAATTTAATTTAACAGGCACAGTAGGGCAAACAATTGTAGTACAACAGAGTAGATTAGCACGCAGTATATAAATACAGTATTAAAGAAGGTGGTAGGAAATAAAAAAATGCAGTAAATAGTATAAATAAGCAAACAAACAGGCAACATATGTTTTTTGGAAGCTCAGAAGCCTCTAGTCGTCTAATATCTCAGGTCAGAGTTCTGGCAGGTAGCCCACCTCAGTCCGGCTTGGTATAAACAAGCAGAAACCTGCTGAAATGCAGGGCTTAAATACCAGAAGCTAAACAATTGGAAAAAAACTTTAAAAAGGTTCAAAAGGACAAATGAGGATCCTTATTCCAAGCTCTAGACCAACCACCCTTCACCAGATAGGTCCTAGTCAGCACAATCCTCTCACTAGAGTGCAGAAAGATGCCTTCCAATCCAAGATGGCCTAGAAAATGTGCTCAGAGTACAACAGCCACTACAAACAGACCCAGATGCAGCAAACCTGCATCTGGACTATGCCACAGCTACTAGCTACCCTAGTTTTGCTGGGAACCTCTAAAGGATATTTAACACAGCAAAAAATGGCTTTGAGACAGTAAAAAAACAACATTTAAAACAGCAGAAAATCAGCAAGGAGACTATAGATGTTTTAAACAGCTGAAAACCAGTTATTATAACACTGCTTGGCTAGAAAAATAGAACAAGCAGAACAGATTGCTTTGCAACAGTGAAAACATCAGTGAATAGTTAACAAACAGTGAAATAGCAAAAAGAGCTTAGTTAGCTGTGAAAACAGCAGTAACACCTGATTTAACAGGCACAGTAGGGCAGACAATTACAGTACAACTGAGTGGATTAGTACATGGTACATGCGGTGGTGGTGCTGTGGTAGCGTTGTCGCCTCACACTAGAGACGTTGTCCTGTTCGATTCTCAGTTGGAGCGTCTTCTGTGTGGAGACATGTGTGAATGGGCGTGCCTTCGTTGAAGGTTGTGCGTCAGGGCTGGCAACTCAGTATGTAAAAATCTACTGCCAATCATTAGTGGCCGGAGTTCTGCTGTGGCGACCCCTAACCAGGAAAAGTCGAAAGACACAACATATAAATACAGTATTAAAGTAGGTATCAGGCAATAAAAAATTGCAGTAAATAGTATAAATTAAGCAAATAAACAGGCAACCTGTGTTTTTTTGGAAGCTCAGAAGCCTCTAGTAATTTGGCATCTCATCTCAGACTTGTGGCTGATAGTCCACCTCAGTTCAGCTTGGTACAAACAATCAGAAACCTGTTCAAATGCAGGGCTTAAATACCAGAAGCTAAAAACATGAAAAAAAATTAAATAAGTTCAAAAGAACCATTGAGGATGCTTATTAGGTTCATAGGTAGGTACTAGGCTATCGGCCCTAGGGCCCATACAAGCCTAGCCAAAAAATGTACCCTGGCTTTCGCCACCCAAGAAAATTATTTTCCTGTGCCCCTGTCGAGCAGAGCCACAGAAGTGATCCCTGGGGTGAATTTCCCATTTCCCATTATTCTAAGCCCTAGAACAACCACCCTTCACCAGACAGGTTCCAGTCAGCACACTTCTCTCACGAGGGTGCAGAAGGGCCCCTTCCAATCAAAGATGGCTTGGAAAATATGCTCTGAATACAACAGCCACTACAAACAGACCCAGATGCAGCAAACCTGTATCTGGACTATGCTGCAGCACTAGCTACCCTAGTTTCATTGGGAACCACTAGAGAATGTTTAACACAGCAACAAAATAGCAGTGAAACACTAAAAAAACATTTAAAACAGCAGAAAATCAGCAAGAAGACTCTAAAGAATGTTTTAACAGCTAACAAATCAGTTATTATAACACTGCATGTATACTCCAAATGTGGCATTGAGAAAGAAGCAGAGACCTATAGTAGTAAAGATGTAGCCATATCAGCACAATGAGCAACTTCTGAAAAACTGTCAGAAAGGTAAACCACTATCAATTGTGAACATCAGAGTGTTTGTAGAAAATGATTATTCACTGTACACCAGGCAGAAGAGAAATACGTTTATCCCTGCAGAGGATGTTGACAGGTAAGTGTGAAATTCAAGTTGCTATTTCAAGGCTGTCTAAAGATTATTTTTCTGAAGGAACAAAGATATTTCAGGATGCAAAACAGCCAAATGAGAAAATAAAAAAGTTTTCCCAGCAAAAAGTGAGCCAGCAAATTGAAGGGAATTCTGCCCAGTGTTTGGTGGTCAAGATGTTGAAGAAAAAGGCCAGCAAGAATGTGAAGGTAGGAAATAAGTGGATGAACTGCAAAATGTTATTTCCATAAGATGCAGTTTGGACATGAGATCTACTTTTCTGCAAGATGTGGAAAGAAAAAAAAAGACTGGAAGTTTGAGGACTGTGATAAACTGATGGGAGGACTCAAGTATAATTCTCAAGTAGTCATTAAAGTTTAGAAAGAAAATAAAGGCACTGATGATATAACTGCAAGTAAAAAAGGTATTTTCCATAGTAATATGTGTTCAATAAATTTCTTGAAGTATGCACAGTATGCTGAGGTTATTTAAATGTGAGGATGGGGAGAATTATCATGACTGTTAATGCCAGTGATGTTAAAGTAGGAAACTATTTTTCAGCAGTAATGTGTCTGAGGTTTTTTTGTAGCAAGATAAAGGCTAGATATAAGCAGTATAATATTATAATCATAGGCTGCATGAGGGAAGAAGTAGAAGTAAACTAATCATATGTGTGTATTAAATTAAGGTGGTTCCCCTGGTGTTATGCATATAAGTGGAAGTATACACTAAAATAACGTAAAATGATTGTTTTTTTTTTTGGTATTTAAGATTAGCCATGCTATGCAGTTGCAAAATCATTATATTGTCTTTTTTATTTATCAGCAGAGCTCTGCAGTTGCAAATGAACTGTCTACAGACACAGGCAGTTAATCAGGAAATGTCTCTCCAAACACCATCATATTGGGTGACTTCAACTACCCAAACATAGACTGGGAACATTACTCAAGCCCCAACACCCTAGCCCAAAGGTTCCTTGAGTTCATAAACTCAAATGCTATGGAACAACTAGTCACCATTCCCACAAGAGGAGAAAATATACTAGACCTGATTGATCATCACAAACATGGAGACAAAATGCTCCACACCGGAAGTATATCCCTCATTGGTGAGATCAGACCATAAATTAATCTCATTGGAGATCCACATCCCCCAGCAAAAGACCACAGTGAAGAACTTCAAAAGCAAACTTCACACTTAAGACTGGAGTGGTATCTTCAAGGCCCCAGCCAGTGGAAACCACAACCCACGCTGCTGAAACCCTTACAAATGCCTTCTCTGAGCACCTCCAGGAATGTATGGATCAAGCAATCCTAATAAAATCAAGACCCTTTCCACCAAAGGCAGGCGCCCGGTCTGGTGGACTCCAGCCATAAACAAACTCTACAACAAGAGGAGAAAGCTACTACATGACAGAGCAAAATCCTTAAATGGGAAGGCATCTCTGATCAATAGTAGCAAAAAGCTACGATCACTCATAAAATCATCCAAGACCAACTTTGAGAGAAAAATCGCTAATGACACAAAAGACAATCATAAAGCCTTCTTTAGCTATGTTAGAAACCTGGGTGGAAACTCCCAGATATGCTCAGAATTAGTCCAAAAATGATAAAAAAATCACTGAACCCACAGACATTGCCAACATACTGGCAGACAGGTTCAGTGCAAATTCTCCTCCCTCCCCCAAAGGAGAAATATCTATCCCACCAGAGTCTAGCCTCCCAAACATCTCAGATGCCCAGGTGAGAGCTGCTCTCTCTAAAGCAAAAAACAGCATCAATGGGACGGACAGTGTCCCGGATGTGTGCTACGAACTCAATGAGGAACTAAACCCACACATAAGGCTGCTGTTTAATCTTAGCCTTACTACAGGATACGTGCCCAAGAATGGCGTCCCACTCCACAAAGGCGGTGCTTCACGGACCTGAAATTACCGCCCCATAAGCTTGACGAGCCTTGTCTGCAAAGCTATGGAGAGGATCATAATGGAACTCATAAATAAAGACATTGGGGACCTACAGACACTGGATCCTGCAATTTGGCTTTGTCAAGGGCAGATCCTGCCTCTTGAACTTGGAACTTTTGAAACAGTCACTAAGGCCATTGATGAGGGTAAGGCAGTTAGCCTACCTTGATCTAGCAAAAGCGTTCACAATACCCCACTCGGGCATCATAGAAAAGCTCACCAGCTTAGATGTAAACCCATATGTCACAAGATGGGTTGCAAACTGGCTCAAGGACAGAACACACAGGGTTAGAGTTGCTGGTGCCATGTCAGACTCTAAGCGCGGTGTCCCACAGGGCTCAGTCCTGGGCCCCTCTTGTTCGGCATTTATTTTTCTGAAGTGCAGGCAAACATAGGGGATTGTGGTTGACAAAATTTGCAGATGACTGCAAACTGGGCACCATAATTGACACTCCATCAGACACAGACATCCTCCAGAAAGGTCTCATAGAAATGGATAACTGGTGCCAGAGCCATGGCCTTAAGCTAAATGCCAAAAATGTATAGTCATACCCTTTGGGAGAAACAAGGTAACCCCTAATTACCACATAGGTGGTAATCCATTAAGACCTGGGGACCCAAGTTGACAGTAACCTCTCTTTTGACACTCACATTGCCAAAGTGGTTAGGAAGACCTTCTACATTGCCCACCTGATCATGAAGGGATTCACATCCAGATCAGGAGAGGTCATTGTACCCTGTACTCTTCACTTATCAGACCAATGATTGAGTACATTCGAATGTACCTTACCCGACACCTGCAGCAGTTGGAAAGACCCCAAAATTTCCTCACCAAAAGGATAAAGGGGCTCAAACATATGTCATACGATGCCCGACTGAAGAAACTCCAGCTCTATTCAGTCGCATACCGTCTGCTCAGAGGTGATCTGTGCCTGACATACAAGGCCATGTCCAACCCGGAATTAATGGACATGCTCCACCTCAAAAATCCAAATCCACCAGAGCCACGAGAGCAAGAGACTTAAACCTCAACACGGATATAAATAGGACGTGCTGGAGGGACAGATTCATCACCCAGAGACTCCCTACACTATGGAACAGAATCCCAGTCCATGTGAGGCAGAGCCCCTCACTGACTCTGTTCAAGAGAAATCTTGACGAGTGGATGGGACATCGTAGGTTTACCCCGGGAATCATCTCTGTATCACTGCTGGACAGAGGCACAGCAAATTAATGGGTATAGTATTCTCATCCTAAGGGGTGGTGAAAGCCACACACACTCTGGCTAGGTTTATAAATGCCCTAGGGCAGATAGCCTAGTATGAACCTATGAACCTATGACTGAACTGTGAACTTTGAAGCATCTGTATGGGAAACATTACAATCAATACATAAAGAAAAATAACAAGCAGTTCAGTGAAAAATAAATGAAATCTGATACACTATAGGAAATACAAGCAGATGCATTCCTAGTAGCGTCCTTCACTTCAGTATAATTCACAACACAGCAAAGTCTCCATTTAATGTTAGCCAGGGCAATCTTTCTTAAGGCTAAAAATCAGTGAACTAAGAATATGCATGATGTTTTTTCACATCTGAAGGGGGGGGGGATCTGAGATAGAACAAGAATAGGTAGTGTGGGTGCAGGAAGGAACAAAAACTATAACCTGCATTTTTAGAATGATTAAACCTAACTATAGAATTAGTAAAGCCTGATAGTATAACTGTCTACTGGGGGAATCTGCTGAAATATGGAGGGGTTACTTCCACTTTTGGAAAGTGCATTTACTTGTGGGTGTTTGCTATAAGTGAAATGGGTTGGGGGGTTAAAAATGTAAACTATATACTTTTTGTCTGAAGAGTGTTTTTATTAAAAATAAAGGTCTGAGAAGAATGTGACATGGGTCCAAACACAGATGAGAAGTACAACTGCATAAAAGATCAGACTTCCAAACATTAATGAGTCTATGTAAGCTCAAGGTTGGAAATGTATATTCAAAAAAACGATCATGTAGTATATGTGAAAGTAATAGCAATTTATCAGAATGACTGCCTTATCAATAATTTTGAATGTAAATTGTTATGTAGGTATGGACAATAAGCAAATAGTATTATAATATCTTAAAAAGTATAGGGTAAAAATAGCACTGTTGCAGGAGAAACGCAGGAAAAAAAGCATGTGACTTTGGCGAATGAAGGATTTCAGAATGGTTATTCAGCAGTATATCAGAGACAAAGGAAAAGAGGGATGCTAATACTAATCGTCAAAAGGGTTCTAATAATGAGAAAAGAGGAGCAGAAAGACAACAGTTGTTGATTTGTGGGAATAAGGATTACATTGGCATGCATTTATATTCCAACTAAAACTATTATTTTTCTATTAAGGAGCATAAGATAGTAATGGAAGAGGTAATTAGCTTCTAAAGAGAATATTATACATGAATGGGGTCTAACACCTGATATGCAATAGTAAAGATGTATAGGGGGACTTGGAAGGGGAAATAAAAAAGAGGGTAGATTTCTGAAGAAATGTATCATAATATTTGGAATGGAAGATGTGAAATTGCTAGCAGGAATCCAGACACAATTTACATAATATTCCTCAAGGTACAATAGCTGTTGGACTGGACAGAAATTATATTTCACAGGAGTATGGGTATTTAACTGAAATCTTTGAAACACATCTAATGACTGGATGGTGCAGTGGAGCAGCAGTAGAGTTGTCGCCTCACAGCAAGAGGTTCTCTGGTTCGATTCTCAGCTAGAGTGCCTTCTGTGCGGAGTCTCTATGTCCTCCCTGTGTTTGTGTGGATTTTCTCCAGGTGCTCCGGTTTCCTCCCACATTACAAAGACATGCTCCTGGAGTGTTTCTCCCTGGGCCTCCGCTGAAAATTAGCTTCGTTCCAAGTTGGACTTTCCTGGTAAACAAATGTTAAATAAATAAATAAAATATTTCAGACCCTGTCCTAATAAAGACTAAGAGAAAGATACAGGATAATCAGTTAAAACTGAGGCACCCAACAACTACTTCAGACAATGCCCCAAACAACTATTTCAGACCATGCTCCAAACAACTATTTCAGACCATGCTCCAAACAACTATTACGGACCATGACCCAAACAACTATTTCAGACCATACCCCAATAAAATTAAGATAAAGATACAGGGTAATCAAGTAAGACTGAGACACTGGTGCTTTCCTACTTACATGTTAAAAAAGAGGAATTTAAGGAATTGTTAGTGAAAACAATTCAAGAGTTGGTAGGGAAGATACAAATTTCTTCAAACTGGATAGCAGAGAATTGGGATAAAATGAAAATGGAATTTAAAATATGGTAGAAACGAGACAGAAAGAGATATGGAAAAGAAGTTATAGGAATAATTTAGAAGAATTGTTAAAGGTTAAAATACAGCAGACAAAGGGTAATCTTACAGAACAAGAGGAGTGAATGAGTGCTAAAGGGACATTAAGGGATTATTTGGATGTTATGCATGAATTTAATAAGGTTGTTGTTAAGCAAGTATTTTGTGATAACAACCCCAGAGCACAAAAACTATTAGCTGAATGACTTGGGCAACAGAAAATAAAAATTGGTATTGCCAAACCTAGGGAACCTATGTGCCACATAGAAGGACTTTCTGACCACAGTGGCACTGTAGTGGTCGAAGAAGAGGTTGCTGTAAACCTGTGTCTCCAGATCTCTTTAAACACCTTCAATGTCCAGTAAGCTCCTATTGATGTAGTAATTAGTGGGAACTGAGTTTTTCCCAAAGGGGATGATGACCCATTTTTTTGGTATTAAGTTTAAGGCCATGGTTTTGACACCAGTCATCGGTCTCAGTGAGGCCTTTCTGTAGGCTGTCTATATCACTTGGGGAGTTAATAATGGCTCCGAGCTTGCAATCGTCTGTGAACCTGGCCAGCCAGAGTCCCTCCGTGTTGGCCTGGACTTCTGAAAAGTAGATGTTAAACAGGAGAGGACCCAGGACCAATCCCTGTGGGACTCCACTCATGACTGGTCGGCAGTCTGACTTGGAGTCGACTACTTTCACACTGTGGGTTCTGTCTGTGAGCCAATTTGCAACCCACCTAGTGATATAGGGGTTGATGCCTAGTTTGGTGAGTTTATCACTAATTCCTGAGTGGGGAATGGTATCAAAGGCCTTGGCTAGATCAAGGTAGGCTGTATGAACTGCCTTGCCCTCATCCACAGCTCTGGTGACTCACTCAAAGAAGTCAACCAGGTTGAGCAGGCATGATCTACCTGGGAATTGCTTGTCTAATCTCTCTCCCCAATCTTTTCTGACCTCTTCTGATTGATTCCTATAGTTTATTTATTTATATATTTATTACATTTGTTAACTGGGTAATGTCCAACTGGGCCAGGAACCCATTTTTAGCAGAGGCCCAGGGAGAAAAGCTCCAAAACAGTAACAATATTCACAATAACAATTATATACAAATACAAATAGTGTATATATATATATATATATATATATATATATATACACACACACACACACACACACACACACACACACACACACATATATATATATATATATATATACGTACAATGAAGCATTAACAGAAACACCAGCATGGTTGCAATTACATGTACAGTTATGAGCAATGGTTTTTCATGCAATATTTTATATTCCCTACCAATTATCTATTTTTTAACAGCAGCTTCTGCTCTAGATTCAATTAAAACTCACCAAGTGCAGGTCTTTCATTTAGGATGCCCCTATCCCTTTCTCTTTGTCTATACTCTGATTTCAATACCTGATAGGGAAGGTAATCAGTAGCCAACAATCCAAATGTCTTCTTGGCCTCTTCCCATTTCATTACCTTTCCTTCTCCAATTACTTGTTCCCCATACCTTGATTCCTTTGCTAGCTTCCTCCAGTAAATCCCTGGCCCCCCTTGTCTGTTCTCTATACCCCTAATTGCAGTCATCCCTATCAGCAGAATCTCCTTTTTCCATTTCTATGTTGGTTTTGTTCTTAGGTTCATAGGTTCATAGGTTCATAGGTTCATACTAGGCTATCTGCCCAAGGGCATTTATAAGCCTAGCCCATAGTTATGTGGCTTTCGCCACCCCTTTAGTTTGAATAAAAACTATGCCTATCATTTTTCTGTGCCTCTGTCAAGCAGTGACACTGAAGTAATCCCTGGGGTATATCTGCGATCTCCCATCCATTGGTCAAGATTCCTCTTGAACAAGGCCAGCGAGGTGCTCTGCCTCACATGTACCGGGATTTTGTTCCACAGCATAGGGAGTCTCTGGGTGATGAATCTGTCCCTCCAGCACGTTCTATTTATAACCGTGTCAAGGTTTAAGTCTCCGCCCTTGTGGTTCTGAGGGATCTAGATTTTTGAGGTGAAGCATATTCATCAAATCTGGGTTTGACATGGCCTTATATGTCAGGCACAGGTCACCTCTGAGCAAGCGGTATGAGACTGAATAAAGCTGGAGTTCTTTCAGTCGGGCAGCATAAGACATATTTTGAGACCCTTTATCCTTTTGGTGAGGAACTTTTGGGGCCTTTCAAGCTGCATCAGGTGTCTGGTCAGATACATTCGAACGGGCATTGTACTCAATCATAGGTCTAATGAGTGATGAGTACAGGGGGACGATGACCTCCCTTGATCTAGATGTGAATCCCTTCATGATCAGGTGGGCGATATAGAAGGTTTTCCTAACTACTTTAGCAACATGAGTGTCAAGCGAAGACTAAGACTACTGTCAACTTGGGTCCCCAGATCCCTGATGACTTTTTCTGTGCTCAGTGGATTGTCACCTATATGGTAGCTAGGGGTAACCTTGTTTTTCCCGAAGGGTATGACTATGCATTTTTTGGCGTTTAACTTCAGGCCATGGCTCTGGCACCAGTTATCCGTTTCTGTGAGGCCCTTCTGGAGGATATCTGTGTCAGATGTGTTTTCGACTATGGCGCCCAGTTTGCAGTCATCTGCAAACTTTGTCAGCCATAACCCACCTGTGTTTGCTCGTACTTCAGAAAAGTAGATGCCGAACAAGAGTGGACCCAGGACTGAGCCCTGTGGGACACCACTTGTGACAGGCTTTGAGTCTGACATGGCTCCAGCAACTCTGACCCTGTGGGTTCTGTCGCTTAGCCAGTTTGCAACCCATCTTGTGATGTATGGGTTTACATTCAAGCTGATGAGTTTTTCGATGATACCTGAGTGGGGTATTGTGTCGAAGGCCTTTGCCAGGTCGAGGTAGGCTGTATGGACTGCCTTTCCCTCATCAATGGCCTTGGTGACTGTCTCGAAAAAGTCAACCAAGTTTAAGAGGCAGGATCTGCCTTTGACAAAGCCAAAGTGGGTTGGATCCAAAGTCTGCAAGTTCCTATGTCTTTATTTATGAGTTCCATTATGATCCTCTCCATGGCTTTGCAGATAAGGCTTGTCAAGCTAATGGGGCGGTAATTTCCAGGGTCTGTGGAGGCACCGCCCTTATGAAGTGGGACCACAGTCGCTGCGCCACTCCTTGGGTGCGTATCCTGAGGTGAGGCTAAGATTAAACAGCTGTCCTAACTGTGGGTTTAATTCCTCGTTGAGTTCATGAAGCACACAGCCGGGGACACCATCCGGTCCCATGGATGCTATGGCTTTTGCTTTAGTGAGGGAAGCTCTCACCTGAGCATTGGAGATGTTTGGGAGGCTACAATTCTCTGGAATAGATATCTCTCCTTTTGGGGAGGGGAGAAGTTTGCACTGAACCTGTCAGCCATTATGTTAGCAATGTGTGTAGGTTCAGTAATTTTCACATCATTTTGAACTAATTCTGAGCATATCTGGGAGTTTCCTCCTAGGTTTCTAACATAGCTAAAGAAGGCCTTATGATTGTCTTTAGAGTCCTTGGCGATTTTTCTCTCAAAATTTGCCTTGGATGATTTTATGAGAGCTCTTAGTTTTTACTTATAATGATCAAAGGTGTCTTACCTTTCAAGGATTTTGCTCTATCTTGTAGTAGCTTCCTCCTTTTGTTGTAGAGCTTGTTTATGGCTGGGGTCCACCAGACTGGACGCTTGCCTTTGGTACAGAGAGTCTTAGTTTTGTTTGGGATTGCCTGATCCATGCAGTCCTGTAGGTGCTGGTAGAAGGCATTTGTAAGTGATTCAGCGGTTTGAGTAATGTTTACCACTGGCTCAGGGGCCTTAAAGGAGACCACACTAGTTTTTAGAAGTGTGAAATCGGCTTTTGAGAAGTTTTTCACTGTGGTCTTTTTGTTTCAGGTGGGGCGGGATGAGGACCTCCAGCGAGATTAGTTTATGATCTGATCTCACCAGTGAGGGTATACTTCGGTGTTGAACATTTTGATCCCATGTTCGTGATGATGAGATCAAGTATGTTTTCACCTCTTGTGGGGATGGTGACTAGTTGTTCCATGGCATTTGAGTTTATGAACTCCAGGAATCTTTGGGTTAGAGTGTTCGGGCTTGAGTAGTGTTCCCAGTCTATATTAGAGTAGTTGAAGTCACCTAGTATGATGGTGTTTGGAGATACATTTATCCCCTCAATGTTTTCAGGAAGGCCATGTGAGGTTCCTGAGTTTGAGAGGGTGGCCTGTAACATGCTACAAATTGCAGAGCAGTCTTGCCTATGGTTAATTGCACCTGGATGGTCTCCGATGCATCGTGCGTTGCCACCAACCTTGAGGTGTGGGTGTCCTTTATGAATATGGACACCCCTCCTTTCTTGGTGTTGTCCGGATTTTGGGGCGGAGCGTATGATATGAGGTGAAACCTGTTAGTGCTGGGGTGCTCTCAGGAGCCTTGAACCAGGTTTCTGTCACAGCACAGACATCGATGTTCTCCATATTGAGAAGGGCCTCAGTGCGTGCATCTTGAGATTGAGACTTCTGGCATTGAGCAGCATTACCCTTAGTTTTTTCCTTTTTGGTGTTCTAGGGTGGTAGGTTTAGAATTTGAGCCTTGCCTAAAAAGGCACTATGGGGTGGCAAGAGCCTTTGCCAATATCCGAAGCCCAGGGTGACAGGTGCAAGCCATCCCTTAAGCAGCGTGGCTTGTCCAGCATGTCATCCCAGGCAGACAGACATTGGATCCCCTTTGAATGACACCAGAATTTAAGCCAATTATTAAAGCTGATCATCTTATCACTGTATTGTGGCATCATTCTAGGTGAAGGTAGGATACTGCTCAAGGTCAGGGTCATACCTGCCTGGGCTACATAATCAGAGAGCTCCTCGGCGTCCCTTTTCATGTAGTCCAAGGAGGTACGTCTCAGGTCGTTGACACCAGCGTGGACAATGACTGAGTCGTACTTGTACCTGCTGTTGAGAGACCTGAGTGCTTGCGTTATGTGGCGGATTCTAGCGCCCGACAGGCAGCTTACTGTGACCTTCTCCTTACTCAGTCTGGTGAGCGGACGTCAGTGTGCCTGACTATGGAATCACCAATGACAAGTGTGTCTGGCATTTTGTTTGGCCTTAAGGGCTGTGACTGTTTGACACTCTGACTGTGTGGTCTATGTGTTGCATGTGTTGGGTCGTGAGGTGGTAGTTGTTTGGGTGTCTGCTTTGGTGGCCTCTGCTGTTTTGGTAAATTTTGACCAGAGCCTCCGAGTATGTCTTTGTGTGAGTATGTGTATGATTTGAAGTTGTGATGGTACCATGTGTGACTGGGTATGTATTGTGTGTGGTTGCCTTCTCCTCCTGTCTGGTCTTGCCAGTCCTATGTTGAGAGAGCTCAGCCTCCAGTTTGGCCGTATAGTTGCATCTCGCATGTATTTGTGTTTTGTGGGAGAAGGAGAGGATTGTCTGTGTACATGAGGCAATTGTAACATTGCCTCAATATTCCCAGGTTCGCCAGTTGAGCTGGAGAGGACACTAGCAACTGATCCCTCGACATACTAGAAGTAGTAGATAAAGAACTTTCAAAGGACTCCGGGGGAAGTGGGTTTTGGGCTGGTGGGGTACTATCTATAATAAGAGTGCTTTATCAAGGTGCAAGTACTGTAGGAGTAAGTGCTAGGCTTTACAGATAGAGAATAGTCTACTTGGGAATCAAGTAGAGATGAACTTTTCAGTTATAGGATATGCTGGTTAGATCAGCAGTACAGTTTAGCGTGTTTTATAGCAGGGGCTGAAGGGAGCTAGGAATTGGCCCAAAGCGACCAATGGACTAATAGTTTCTGCCTGAAACTTCACCAAATCGGACAAAAGGCGCTCAGTGCTTCCCACTCCCACTGGTAAGCAAAGAAACTTCCCTCCTTCCTAATAAGGCAATGGATCAGTAACAGGAACTAAAAACAAAGCCCAGGGATCAGCAACTCTGAAACTGGACTACTCTAGTTCAGTAAAGTGGGAAAACAAGAGATTTTTTGTTTTATTACAGAGATAAGGAAAAACAGACAGTAAATGCTATAAATGCTGTAAATCGGCTAGCGACTTTAGTGTGTAGCCTACAGAAACAATTTGCAACAATTAGTAACTTAAAGTGCAATAAACAGTGTAAAATGCAGAAATCACTTAAAGTAGCAGTAAAACAGGCGAAATGCAGTCGCTAGCTTAATAACAGTGGGAAAGCCACAAAAAATACTTATATCTGGTAGAAAGTCACTCTTTTAGCTCTCTGCTGCTTGGATCACTCTGCAGGCCACCACGAGGATCTGTGCAGAGTTGGTACAAGCTGGAAAACACGTGTTTAGCGTGTTTTATAGCAGGGGGCTGAAAGGAGCTAAGAATTGGCCCAAAATGACCAATAGACTACTAGTTTCTGGCTGAAACTTCACCAATTCGGACAAAAAGGCTGCTCAGTGCTTCCCACTCCCACTGGTAAACAAAGAAACTTCCCTCCTTCCTAATAAGGCAATGGATCAGTAACAGGAACTAAAAACAAAGCCCAGGGATCAGCAACTCTGAAACTGGACTACTCTAGTTCAGTAAGGTGGGAAAACAAGAGATTTTTTTTTTTTTTTTTTTTTTTACAGAGACAAGGAAAAAAACAGACAGTAAATGCTATAAATGCTTTTAAGTGGCTAGCACACTTGAGTGTGTTAGCCTACAGGTAAAATTAAGCAACAAATAACTTTTTAAGAGTGCAAAACAGTTAATCAACACAAAAACAGTTTAAATAGAATGCAGAGCTGTATAAACAGGCTAAGATGCAGTCGCTAAGCAGTAAATATTCAAAAGCCAGAAAAAATACTTAAATCAGTTATAGCAAATACAGTTATAACAAATGCTCTGAAATATACTGTATATTTCCAATATGTTTGAGAAGGACAGTCAGAACACAAGAAGGTTCAGGCGAAGAAGAAAAAAAAGTTTTGTTTTACTTTTTGAAAAGGTAAAAAGGAGGAACAGAAGGCCTTATCAAATGTTCTCTCTGTATTAAGAAGAATGAGCTAATGACACTAGACTGGGAGGTGTGTCACAGTAGGGCGGCAACTGCAAAGCCACCAAGTATAAGCAAGACACCAACAGGGAGGGAGAGTGGGACAAAATAGCCTAAGACAACAAGCTATGAAAGTTTTTAAACAGAAAAAGATTTCTGAAGATTCTGAATAGACAAAGTGCTTTATATATATTAAATTATAAGAACAGTAATCTGTTAAAATAATCAAAAATACTTATATTTTGTAGCTCAGTTGGTCAAACAACTTCTCCAGCCTACACCAAAGACCATATACACAACTTATTTTTTACAAGAACACAAAAGAACCAGCCCTCACTAGCCAAGAGATAATTACACAGAGTAAATGTTTCAGTTTATACAATAGCCTAAGACAACAAGCTATGAAAGATTTAAACAGAAAAAGATTTCTGAAGATTCTGAATAGACAAAGTGCTTTATATATATTAAATTATAAAAACAGTAATCTGTTAAAATAATCACAAAATACTTATATTTTGTAGCTCAGTTGCGGTCAAACAACTTCTCCAGCCTGCACCAAAGACCAGAAACACAACTTTTTTTTTACAAGAACACAAAAGAACCAGCCCCCACTAGCCAAGAGATAATTACACAGAGTAAATGTTTCAGTTTATACAATAGCCTAAGACAACAAGCTATGAAAGTTTTTAAACAGAAAAAGATTTCTGAAGATTCTGAATAGACAAAGTGCTTTATATATATTAAATTATAAAAACAGTAATCTGTTAAAATAATCAAAAAATACTTATATTTTGTAGCTCAGTTGCGGTCAAACAACTTCTCCAGCCTGCACCAAAGACCAGAAACCTGCTACTTTATGAATATAATGTTCTGTATGACTGTTATTTTTTTTCCTTAAAGATCTGCATTGAAAATCTCATTGTTTCTTTATTTCTTGAATTACCCCCCTGTTCATCATCATCCCTATCTACCTTGAATTGTAGCTGTCTGCTTGTGTTATATATAAGATACTTAACTTTGTAGCTCTCAAATATCCTTTCAAGTTTGGTAATTCTAAACCTTCTTGTTCTGTTGGGAGGATCAAGTTATCCCATTTAACACTTGCCCTCTTCCCCTCCCAAATAAAATCCTTCAACTGTTTATTAATTACTGTCCGCAACTTCTCCTCTGGTTAATACAAATATGCCTGACTTGTGTATAAAACTAAAGGGACTAAAACATTTTTACTGCTTGTATCTTTCTATCCATAGCCATAGGCAAAAGCTTTCAGCTTCTCAGTTTTTGTATTATCTTTTGTTTTGTCTCTTCTCACATATCCTTAGCAGCCATAACCAAAACCTTTTTAATCCATAGTCCTAAATACTGAATTTTATCATGTCCACATAAATGTGGATATTGCTAGACCAGTTTCTCGTGTGAATGACCTGAGACGTACCTCCCTGGACTACATGAAAAGAGACATAGAGGAGCTCTCTGAGCATGTAGCCCAGGCTGGTATGACCCTGACCTTGAGTAGCATCTTACCCTCACCAAGAATGATGCCACAATATGAAGACAACATGATCAATTTCAACAATTGGCTTAAGTATTGGTGTCATTCAAAGGGGATCCAATTTCTGTCAGCCTGGGATGACATGCTCGACAAGCCACGATGCTTCACTAGGGACGGCTTGCTCCTATCACCCCTGGGCTTTCGGATATTGGCAAAGGCTCTTGCTACTCCCATAGTGCCTTTTTTAGGCAAGGCTCAAAAGACAAACCCACCTCCATAGGTATCACAAGGGATAAGAAACTAAGAGTAATGCTACTCAATGCCAGAAATCTAAACCTCAAGATGCATGCACTCGAAACTCTCCTTAGCATGGAGAACATCGATATCTGTGCAGTAACAGAAACCTGGTTCAAGGCTCCCGAGAGCACCCCAGCACTACCAGGTTATACCTCATACCATGCTTTTCGGCCCCAAAACTTGGACCGAACCACAAAAGGAGGGGGAGTATCAATATTCGTCAAAGATACCCACACCTCCAGGTTGGTGGCACAGCACGAAGCATCAGAGACTATCCATGTGCAACTAACAGTGGGTAAAACTGCCTTCCAGTTTATAGCCTGCTACAGACCACTCACCCAAACCCAGGAACTCCACTCGGCCTTCCTGAGAACACTGGAAAATATGAAGGTCTCTCCAAACACCATTATATTGGGCGACTTCAACTACCCAAACATAGACTGGGAGCATTACTCTAGCTCCAACACCCTAGTCCAAAGGTTCCTAGAATTTATAAACTCAAATGCTATGGAGCAACTTGTTACCACTCCCACAAGAGGGGAAAACATACTGGACCTGATCATCACCAACATGGGGACTCTATGCTCCAGACAAGAAGTGTATCCCTCACAGGTAAGATCAGACCATAAACTAATCTCACTGGATATTCACATCCCGACCCCACCCCCTGCCCAGAAAACCACAGTGAAAAACTTCTCTAAAGCAAATTTCACACTCCTCAAAACCGAGGTGAAATCCTTCAAAGCCCCCGGGCCTGTGGAAAATACGGCCCAGAGCGCAGAATCCTTTATAAATGCATTCTATGAACACCTTCAGGAATGCATGGATCATGCAATCCCAAATAAAACCAAGACCCAATCCTCCAAAGGCAGACGTCCTGTCTGGTGGACCCCAGCCATAAACAAACTATACAATAGAAGGAGGAAGCTACTACATGATAGAGCAAAATCCCAAAAAGGGAAGGCATCTCTGATCAGTATTAGCAAAAAACTATGGGCACTCATAAAATCGTCTAAGGCCAGCTTTGAGAGAAAAATTGCACAGGACACTAAGGATAATCACAAGGCTTTCTTTAGTTATGTTAGGAACCTGAGTGGGAATTCCCAGATATGCTCAGAATTAGTCCAAAATGACAAAAATTACACCGAACCCACAGACATTGCCAACATCTTAGCTGACAGGTATAGCGCAAACTCCCCCCCCTCACAACCAAAAGGGCAAATATCTATCCCAGCAGAGTGCTGCCCCCCTGACATCTCAGATGCTCAGGTAAGAGCCGCCCTCTCCAAAGCAAAAAAACACAGCATCAATGAGACCAGACGGTGTCCCAGGCTGCGTCCTACATGAACTCCAAGAAGAGCTAAACCCAAACATAAAACTACTGTTCAGTCTCAGCCTTACTACAGGATATGTACCCAGAGAGTGGCGTACAGCAACGGTGGTCCCTCTCCACAAAGGTGGTGCCTCAACGGATCCTGGAATCTATCGCCCCATAAGCCTGACTAGCTTGGTCTGCAAAGCTATGGAAAGGATCATCATGGGCCTTATAAATAAAGATATTGGGGACCTACAGACACTGGATCCTACTCAGTTCGGCTTTGTTAAGGGCAGATCCTGCCTCTTAAACCTGGTCGATTTCTTTGAAACAGTCACCAAGGCCATTGACGAGGGGAAGGTGGTCCACACAGCCTACCTGGACCTTACAAAAGCCTTTGATACAATACCCACTGGGCATTATAGATAAGCTCACCAGCTTAAATATAAACCCCTATGTCACTAGATGGGTTGCAAACTGGCTCAAGGACAGAACCCACATGGTTAGAATTGCTGGAGCCATGTCAGACTCCAAACCAGTTACAAGTGGCATCCCACAAGGCTCAGTCCTGGGACCTCTCTTGTTCGGTATATATTTCTCAGAGGTACAGGCCAACACGGAAGGACTGTGGCTGACCAAGTTCGCAGATGACTGCAAACTGGGCGCCATAATCGACTCTCCAGCCGACACAAGCATCTTCCAAAAGGGCCTCATAGAAACAGACAACTGGTGCCAGAGCCATGGCCTCAAGCTAAACGCCAAAATGTGTATAGTCATCCCCCTTTGGCAAAAACAAAGTGCCCACAAATTACCACATAACTGGTAATCCATTAAGTACAGAAGAAGTAATTAGGGACCTGGAGACTCAAGTTAATAGCAATCTCTCATTTGACAACCACGTGGCCAAAGTGGTTAGAAAAACATTTTATATAGCCCACCTAATCATGAAGGGATTCACATCTAGATCAGGGGAGGTCATTGTGCCTCTTTACTCATCCCTCATCAGGCCCATAATTGAGTACAATGCCCCTTTTGGGATGTACCTTACCAGACACCTGCAGCAACTGGAAAGACCCCAAAAGTACCTCACCAAGAGGATCAAAGGGCTCAAACAGATGCCATATGCTGCCCGGTTAAAGAAACTCCAGCTCTACTCAGTGGCATACCGCCTGCTCAGAGGCGATCTGTGCCTGATGTATAAAGCCATGTCCAACCCAGAATTAATGGACATGCTGCACCTCAGAAAATCCAAATCCCATCGAGCTACGCGCTCGAGAGACTTGATCCTCAACACTGAAATAAATAGGACATGCTGGTGGGACAGATTCATAACCCAGAGGCTCCCTTCATGCTGGAATAAAATCCCAGTCCAGGTTAGGCAGAGTCCCTCACTGACTCTCTTCAAGAGGAATCTTGATGAGTGGATGGGGGATCGTAGGTTTACCCCGGGTATCACTTCTGTGTCAATGTTAGACAGAGGCACAGTATACTAACCTCAAAAAAGGGCATAGCAAAATTAATTTAAAATGGGTGGCGAAAGCCAAACACACTCTGGCTAGGCTTATAAATGCCCTAGGGCAGATAGCCTAGTATGAACCTATGAACCTATGAACCTATGTGTGGGTACATAGTTTATAGCTGTAGCCTTTGTTTTATCTTCTTTAATTTTATATCCTGAAAAAAAATGGAACTGTATCTGAATATTCCACAATACTGAGATGCCATTTTCTGGTTCTATCATGTACAAATAACATGCTCTGCAAATAAAGCCAACTTTTCTTAAACACCATAACAGATATATCCTTGAATTTCTGAGTCCCTTCTGTTCTTTGCTGGTGGTTCTAAATGTAACGCAAATAACAAAGGGGAAAGAGGACACCCTGCCCATTTCCTCTGTTCAGATACAACTTATCAGAGAGAGACCCTCCCACTTTGATTTTTGCCCCTGATTCCTCATATATCCTTCTAATTAACATTATTATTGTATCAGAAAATGCAAATGCTTCCATTGCCCTACTCATAAAATCCCAGCTTACTGTGTCGAATGCTTTATCTGCATCAAGACCCACCAATAACAGTCATATTTTCTTACATTCTACTTCCTTCTGAATCATCATTGTTCTGTTAATGTTGTCAAATGTTTGCCTCCCCTATGCAAAACCACACTGGTCCATATCTATCAATTTTGGCATCACCTTTGCCATTCTTTTAGCCATTATAAAACTAAACACTTTATAATCATGGTTTAGAACTGAGATAGGCTTATATGAAGCTGGATCAGATGGGTCTGTACTGTGTTTAGGTATTACAACCACCACAGCTTTTTTACAGGATGTTGGTGGCTGCTCTGTTTTTAAAAATACTGATAAAACCTTCCAGATCTTTATCACTTTTTTCCCTCTTAAGTTCCAGACTTCCACCAGAATACCAGCTATTCCTCAAGACTTTCATTTAGATTCATTATACATTGCCATTTTTATCTCATCTCCTCCCGTCTTAACTGTTAGTTGCTGAGCCTCATCTACCTCTAACCTTGGCATATTTAAGTCTACCATAAATATTTCCATTTGTGATTTTTCTTGATTTTCCCACTTCTCTGATCTATACAAATTTTCATAAAATTTCTGAAATATCTCTAATACCACTACATGATCTCTGGTTATTTTTCTTGTTATAGACTTCCTACATTTGGTAACAGCCCTTTCTATTTGCTGTTGCATAAGTCACTATACCAAAAGTTTTTGTGCTCTGGCATTATCAAAAAAACTCATGCATATTATCCAGGTACTCCCTTATTTTCTCTTTAGCACTCTGCAATTGCATCTGCTCTTGTATTGTGAGATTCCTCTTATTTTGTAATTCTATAACATTTGTCATTGCATGTAAATAATTTGTATTACTTCTTAACCATATCTCTTTTTGTTTTATTAATATCCTATTTTTAAACAACATTTTTATTTTATCCCACTCACTAGCTATAACTTCTGGAGTACTTTCTATCTTCTCTAATAGCACCCGGAAAATTTCTACTAACCATTTCTTAAATTCCTCTGTTTTTAACATGTAGGTTTAGAAGCACCAGTGTCTCATCTTTACTTCCTGCATTTTTATCTTAGTAATTGGTGCATGATCTGAAATAACTATTGGATGTATATCAAAGCTCTAAATTAAATGCACATGTTCCTCTGAAATATAATTTCTGTCAAGTCTAGCCCAGTTATTGTACCTTGGGGAATAACATATACATTCTTTCCAAGTTACTGGTATTGAATTCACGTCTTTCCTACCAAATATTTTCATAAAATTCTTCAGACATCTGTCCTCTTTTGTTAAATATTCCATTCTAGCCACCCAGATATGTCCTCATTGTGGCAAATCAAATTACAGTCCCCACCTATAAGTAATATTCCATGCTGTCATTTGTTGCTAAAGAAAAACTCTAACAATGCACCCATTAATGTTTGGCAAATTAATCCTTTATACATTTTTCTTATAATCAACACTGGAACCTGTCACATTTTACAAGACTTTTTGTTTTAATAACCCCCCCAAAAAAAACGACACCCCCAAACATGCTCACAACCCGTGTACATCTTCAAATAATGAAGTTTAACTTGCCTAATAGGAACATTTTTGTCAAATAAATAACTGCTAACACAGGCCCCAGTTAACCTGAAACTGAGTTTATCCATGTTAGTTGCATGTTATTGCCTTTGCTTCTAATTACACTAATTGGTGCCTGTCCTTTTTTTTAGTCTTTATTCCCCTTCTCCCAGATGTGAAAACTACTTGCATAGTTTCAGAAATGATTAACTTTTAGCCTTAACAAAATTAGTGTTCTGTCTTTTATCACATTTTTAGCAACTTGCCTCCATGAAAAAGAGAAAAAATCAAAATGTAGTCCTCTGTTGCAACCTGAAAGACAAACTGAAGCATTTATTGCTAAAAGAAAACTTTTTATTATATTCAGTGTTTTCATATTTACTTGTTTCAACTTAAAATGTGTTATTAGATTAAACCAAGAGTCTTAATCCAGACATTCACCTATGCAAAAGGAAGAGAAAGCATCAGCTCTACATATATTATGATCTATGTACTTTTACATCCCGTCTCCTTCCTCAACCACCCAAGATTACAGCCTTTTAAGTTAAACATGCTTTTGTCTAGCTTTTTTTCTCTTTTTGCACTGTAATGCCTACATTTTTTAATACCGAAAAGGAAGAAAGAAAGAGAAGAGGAAGAAAAAGGCATCTGTTTACTTTAATAATTTTATCACACACATGAACAACTAAAAATACTAGACTATAAATTATACAATTTATATTGTGAAAGGTTTCATAGAAATGCTGCTAAGAAAATAAATTGTTTTACCTACATTTACCTTTTTCTTTCCTCTTCCCTTCCCCTCAGGGTCCTTCTAAACAATAATGGCATGAAGTGAGGGAAATATGTTTAAGTTCCTCACAAGTCCACTCTTTCCACTTATTCTTAGGCAACTGTAGTTCACAAATGTAATTGATGCTTTGCTGTCTCACATTTATTCACTAATTTCTGTGTTGCTGTTCTTCTTCCTGTTCATCTCCACCTCCCAACTCCAGATTCAGGTTCAGTTTCATGGTACTATTGATTCTTCTGGTCAACTCCTGTGCTTTTCTCTGTCTCTCAAGCATTTTCTTTTGGAATAATGGAAAATGTTTCACTTGTGAAGTCTCTCTGTGTGCTTTATTATCAGAAGGATAAAAAGCAAAGTTCCTTTCTGTTTGATGGCTCATTTTTTGTTTGATAAACTTTTGCATTTCCTCCTTAGCCTTTTCTGTATCACAAAATTAATTTCTTCCTCCAGGAAAAAAATATTCTGACGACAGCTGGTTACAGCAGCTTGAGTCTCACACCTGCCTCTCAACATTCAATGATTAATGTAATAAATTTGCTTCTCTTCTGCCCGATGTACAGTGAATAGTCATTTTCCACAAATACTCTACTGTTCCCAATTTTTAATACAGTTTTTTCAAGATCAGCTCTTTCTGCTGGTAGGTTTACATCTTTAATAATAAAGGTCTTGGTTGCTTTCTTATGTCCAGATTTGGAACATATACACAGCGTGCCATTTCAATTAACAGTTTCTGCTGTGGAATACTAGTTCAGCCTTAATGCAATTAATACAGTCCATTCCTTCTAGTTTCTCTGGTCCAGCAGACAATCTCAGATTTTCCCTATGTGCTCTGTCCTGTAATTCTACAATTTTTTGATACATCCCTTCTTGAACAGTTTTACGCTCAGCCAGCATTTTCTTCACTTCAGCCTCTGATTTTTGCAGTTTTATTAGCTCTTCTGAATATCTGTTTAAAACTTCTTCCATTTTTTTCAAGTCTTTTGTTATTTCAGTTGATATACTTCTTCAGTGTTTCATTTATTTTAATTGGCTCTGAGCATATTTGAATATTTTTTTTCCTCTGTATTACAGGAAGTCATCTCTTGCACCAAAGCTGGAGCATGAACTGCTTTTTGCTGAGCAGCTGCTGGATTCTTTCAAGTCAGTGTTCTCTCTTAACCTTTTCTAGTTGATTTTCTTTCAGGTTCTCTTAGTTTCTTCTTTGCAGGTTTCCAGGCAGTGTACTACGTAGCCAGTAAATTAATTTTACTCAAGATTACAATGTTACTGACTGTTGTCTCTCACTTTCTGTTTTCACACTAAGAGAGCTGAAGTTAAGCTGTTGATCAGTGTGCAGTCATGTTGGAAGAGAAAGCACTTTGAGAACTAAGCCAACACAGGATTTGAGAACATAGATTTTACCAGTAGGGATGACTGCAAGTTGAAGCATATAAAATTGGCAAGATGGAACTTGAACTTCTATGAGAAATTTTTAAAGGAATCAAAGCATTAGAAGCAAATATCTAGAGGGAAGATAGACATAGACTGGGTTGAGGCCAGTAAGAACTGGAGACTGCCTTTTCTACCAGGGATTGATAACAGAGTATAGGCAAAGGGAAAGGGATAAGGAAGTGTTAAATGAAACAGCAGATCTGGTTGAGTTTGTAGTTGAGTCGAGAACAGAAGCTGGGGTTAAAAAGGGCATAATTATTAAGGTATATAAAATAATGCATGACAACTATAAGAATCAATCAGAAGTTAGAAAAACTGAGAAATTAGAACAGTAAGCAATATACAAAGGGAAAAGGGAAGGATATCTGCATGCTTCCAAGTATGCAACAATATCGCTAAGGTTTAGGATTTTTGCATGGAAGTGTTTGCATAGGTATTTTTATATCCCACGTAGACTTCAGAACATTTCTTCACATGCAGATATCAATTGTTTGAGGTGTAATGAGAAAGAGCAGGGTACTTGTGAATCTGTTTTTTTTTTTTTTTGGAATGCAATGAGTTGGTACATTTAAAAAAATTCCCTGCACGGTACTTTGCCAGATATGTTGGGGGTGTAAATTATTTTAAGGAAATTATTATTTTGAGCTAAGATATAGATTCTGAATTGCCTGGACAATATAAGCCACTGCTAAGTTTAATGTTGTTGGCTTCCAAAAATCATTTACTAGAATATAGGAATCAAAATCTGAACCAGCTGTAACAGAATTATTGAATGTTGCATAGGAAATAAAAAGAAGGAGGTGGGATATCTAGAAAATGGAAGGAGTATAGTACATGCAAATTAAATAAACAATACAAGCTGAATAATGTTCAGGAGGTGGAGTGAAATTTCAGGGAAGGCAGGACTTGAGAAATTTGTGTAATATCACACTGAATAAAACTTCTTTACAAAAAAAAATATATGTATGATGTATGAAAAGGAAAACAAATCTTTGTAATGGTTTATTTTCACTTTTATAACTTTCTGTGCACCTGTATTGCTATGTAATGTGTGACATTTAAAAGTTAAAATCAAAGTGAACTTTATTGTCATTCAAGAAATCACACAAGTACAAAAACTGAACAAAATTCCGTGTCTCCGGACTCAATGTGCAGACAACATATAGACTATTTTCACAGACATTTACACATATAACACCTAGTTATTATATCACAGGCATGCAGGTAGACAGACTAATATTGCACATAATTAGAAACACATTTGAACATTTTTCGAAGTGAACTCTTACTTGCATGAGTTAAGACATTGCATTGATCTTTGCACAGAAAGAGACATTTGAGTATTGCACTGTGAACAATACAGTATTACACTATGGACCTTAGAGTATTGCACTATGACTAATTTACGGCTTTGCAACATGTATTGCACTGAAAGAAGAGATATTTTACTGCATTCCTACTGCTCTGGATGGCATATAAGTTACAGCCATGGTGAATATTGCACTAAGTATTAGATGAGACTAGTAAAAAGGTTAAGGCACAATTTGAGACAGTTTCTGCTGACCTAGGTGGCCATCATGGAGTGTAGCGGTTACTAGAGTTCATCAGCCTAATGTCATTAGGGAAGAAGCTGTTCCTGAATCTCGTAGTTCTGCAACGTATGCTTTGGAAGCGCTTTCCAGATGATAGATGCCGAAACAGTCTGTAAGCAGGGTGAGTGCAGTCTTTAATTATTCCTCTGGCCCTGCTGAGACTTCTGGATAATTACAACTCATGGATAGGTGGTAAGGTGGTCTTAATGATCCTCTCGGCTGTCTTCAGCACTCTCTGGAGGGATTTGTGCTCAGAAGTAGAGCAGCTTCCAGACTATACTATGAGGTTGTTCATCAGGATGTTTTCTATAGTACCTCTGTAGAAGGTAGTGAGAACTGTCAATGGTAGATTCACTCTCCTCAGCCTTCTTAAAACGTGCAATCTCTGGTGCACTTTCTTGACTATGGCATTTGTATTTGTGTTCCAAGACAAGTCCTCATCGATGTGACTCCCAGAAACTTTGTGCTTCTCACTCTTTCCACTGTTTCCCCATTGATGGTGAGGGGAGAATGTTCCTTGCGATTTTTCTTGTATTCCACAATCATCTGTTTTGTCTTATTCACATTTAGTGCTAAGTTGTTATTTCCACACCAGGTAATCGGTTGTTCCACCCCATCTCTGCACACTGTTTCGTTGTTATTACTGATGAGGCCCACCACCGTTGTGTCATCAGCAAACTTGATGATGTGATTTGTATTGTACCTGGCTATAGAATCATGTGTTAACAGGGTGAACTGCAAGGGACTTAGCAGACATCCTTGTGGGACTCCACTGTTGAGTGATGCTATCTGAGGAGTTATTTCATGAACACACTTTCTGAGGTCTGTCTGTGAGAAAGTGAAGAATCCACTTACAAAGTGGAGTGTTGACACCTAGTTGGAGGAGCTTCATTAGCAGATGAAGAGGGATGACCGTGTTAAAAGCAGAGCTGAAGTCTATGAATAGCAACCTCACGCAGGTGTTTTTATTCTCAAGGTGTTCCAGATATAGATGCAGTGCTAGAGAGATGGTATCTGCCGTAGAGTGGTTTGCTTGGTAAGCAAACTGCAGAGGGTCAAGATCAGCAGACAGCCCAGATATTATGGCATCCTTGACCAGCCTTTCAAAACACTTCATCACTGTGGAGGTGAGGGCTGCAGTGCTGTAGTTATTTGGGCAAGATGGTGGAGACTTCTTTGGTAATGGAATGATTGTTGTATCCTTGAAGCATTTTGGAACTATTTGCTGACTTAGAGAGTTATTGAAGATATCCATGAGGACAGTTGTTAGTTGGACTGTGCGGTCCCTGAGCACATGCCCTAGGATGTTGTCAGGCCCAGCTGCTTTTCTCAGGTTAGCTCTGCGCAATGCCCTCTGGAAAAAGCTGGGTTAAGGGTGAGCATCTTCTCGTTATGGCCAATGAGCATTTTCTTTGCCATTGTTCTGTTCCCTTCCTCAAATCTGCTGAAGTAGACATTCAGCTTATTTAGGAATTCCTTGTTGTCCTCACATTGCGAAGATAGGGGTCTGTAGTTAGTTATGGACTGGATACCCTGCCATAGGCGCCTGGGGTCT
Organism: Protopterus annectens; assembly: GCF_019279795.1. Lineage (NCBI taxonomy): Eukaryota > Metazoa > Chordata > Ceratodontiformes > Protopteridae > Protopterus > Protopterus annectens. The sequence goes on from NC_056740.1 coordinate 347,988,352, forward strand.
TTTTGGTCAGAGAAATAGCTCTGGATCTTTCTGCCATAGGTGCATTTTGCTTCCCTCACTCCCTTGTTTGGATTTGCTCTGGCTGTTCTGAGGGCTTCCCTGTCTCCAGACCTGAAGGCTGCATTCCTTGCTTTCAGTAGTTCGTACACTTCTGTCATCAACCAGGGTTTCTGGTTGGCTCATGTGCTGATGCTTTTTTTGACTGTCACATCATCCACACATTTCGAGATGTAGCCCATCACTGCCTCGGTGTACTCCTCCAGGTTGATACACTGGTTCTCAGTAGCCGCCTCCTTGAATATGCTCCAGTCTGTGCTCTTGAAACAGTCCTGGAGTGCTGAGACTGCACCCTCTGGCCATACTCTTACTTGTTTAACTGTTGGTCTCCCTCTAGTTAGCAATGGTTTATATGCTGGTAGTAACAATATGGAGAGGTGGTCAGAGTTTCCCAGGTGTGGGTGAGGCACTGCCTTAAATGCCGGCTTAACATTACTGTATACCTTGTCCAGAGTGTTCTCAACCCTTGTTGCAAAGTACAAATATTGGAAATAGTGAGGCTGAACTGTTTTCAGGTTGGCCTGATTAATGTCACCTGCCACTATATGAACACAGTCTGGATTTCTGTTTTGCAGTTCGTTTACAGCCTGGTATAATGTGGTCATTGCCTCATTTGGATTAGCACTGGGAGGACTGTAAACAGTTGTGATGCAAATGCTGTTAAATTCCCTGGGTGAATAAAAGGGTCTGCATTTCAGTGACAAAAATTCTAGATTATCTGAGCAATGCAAGGATACTATCTCATAACTGTTACTCCAGTTGGTATTGATGTATATGTAGACCATTCCCCCTCTGGACATACCACTGTGAGAATGTATTCTGTCTGCTCTAAAAAGTGATAGCCCCTCCACATGGACTGCACTGTCATTAATGTTAGAGTTCAGCCACGTTTCAGTAAAAATAAGAACACACCATTTCCTCACTTTGTTCTGAGTAGATAATTCCAGCCTTATATAGTCCATGTTGCTTTCCAGTGATCAAACATTTGCCAGCAGAATGGATGGGAGTACAGGCCTGTAGGGATTTGCTTTTAGCCTTGTAGTGATTCCAGCCCTAGATCCTAGATCCTCTTTTGCATGTTCTCTCACACCTCTTGTGTTTCCTTCTCTTACCATGATCCAATAATGTTGATTCTGTATTTTTTTTCCATGTTTGAGTAAGATTCCCAGCTCTTGTAACTCGAGAAGTGTTGTAGGCCTCACAGGCTCCATAGACAGCAGTTCATCAAACCTGTTACACAGTAAGCCTGAAAATCAAATTTCCAGAATTGTCTCTCTACTATAATTTAGCTTACTGTTAGCAGTCTTCCCTGATTTAGTTTTTTCTCTTAATTTATACATGGAATAGGACAAAAAGTGCATATTTCCTTGCTGAGCAGAAATAGCCACTGACACACAGAGTGCTGTCATTTTTTAAACATTATTAATTAAAATTAGACATTAGTAATGGTGTTAACATTTTTTAAAAAACATCACATCATCAACAATGGTCTATATAGTCAAATTTATGTTTTTCCATTAGATACATAGGGCTGTAAAAAATGGACTATAAGTTAATATGTGCAGTTGAAATCATTACATTTGAACTGTGGTGGAAAAAAAACGTTTGAGGGTTCCAAGGGCTCCAAGAAGAGTGACTCATCCAGTAATTAAAAAAAACACATAAATCCTAATTTTTCATTAGCTCAACTCATAGTAAAACTAAAAGACAAATATTTTGGCTACATAATGTGAAAACAGGGTTCACGAAAGAACATGTTAATGCTGGGTAAGTTCAAAGGCAAAATGAGAAGGGGCAGCAAAGATGGATGGATAGCATTACCAAAGTAATGAATATGAATTGGCAAGAACTTAACAGACTGTCCTGCCTTGCTAAAATCCTTGATTTCATGAAGTGTCTGATTTGATTAAATGAGTAACCAAGACTATGGTCATTAAAGAAAGAATCTGGTGCCCTGCTAGTAAATACAAAGTACCAGCAAGTCAAAAACTATCCACTGACACATCTCCACCCTAGTCACTGTAATTATTAGTAACTATAGTTACTGGTATGTATCCAAAAAATGAGTGGATCACTACTATGGGAAGTTTGTAATGTTACCACTGCCCACAGATAAAGATAGCTGCTTTGGGTGACCACCTCCATAATTATGAAGAAAGCATAAGAAATGCTGCCCACAGTAATAACTGCTGTTATTCATGGACAGTCCTTTCACCGCAATCACTGTAATTCATGTGAGCAGTGTATACAGTTATCACAACCTGCAGATATAAAGCAATACTACTTTTGGTGATCATATCTCCGAATGCATAGAAAGCATAAAAAATAATGCACTCTGTGAGGTGTTTGGTGCTGCCATTCACAGCCGAACACCTCACCCCAGTCGATGTAATTGCGTAAGCAAAGAAAAGAGTAATGAATGTATTGCAAATGTACTGTTACTGCCCAAAGGTGAAGGCAGATGCTTCGGATGATCAGCTAAGAATGTACAACAAATACTCTCATCAGTAACATATTTTCTGCTGTCATTCACAGACACATCCCAGGCTCTCATTACTGCAATTACCAATCGAATAAAAAAGGGGAAAATGAGAAATAATGAATGACTTGCTGCTGTAAGCACTGTGTACTGTTGTTGCTGCTGCCCACAACGTAAGATAAAAAAGATTGTTTTTGCTAATCACCTCTGTGATTGCAAAGAAAGTGTAAGAAATAATGTTGACATTAATGTATTTGTTGCTGTCATTTATGAATACAACCAGCACCTCAGTCACTGTAATTATTGGAACCAGAAAAAAATAAAGTAAAATAACGAATGTATCACTGCAGTAAGCAGTGTATTTTGTTGTTGCTGCTGCTAATGACTAAGATCATGAAAAAATGTAAGATATAATGCCAGCAGTAATGTATTTCTTATTGTCATTCACAGACACGGCACCCCAATCACTGTAATTGCAATAGTGATATCAATAATGAATGGAGTATTGTTGTCAGCAGCTACTCAGTCTACCAGCAGCTGCCCAGAAGCAGGTGTTACCACAAAAAATAAATTTTCTGATAAAAAGCAGAATGCAGTTACTGCTTACTATGGATAAGAGTTAACCCTAACATGACTAACTTACTAAAGCACACCCCGTAGTACCCTAGTTCACAAAGTTTTCCTCATTTTTTTTTAAATAACACCAAAAAAGTTCCAATTAAGCAGCAAAGGTAATTGGTATTCACAAGTTTCTCAGTCAACCAGCAGCTTCCCCCAAAGACTGGTGCCGAATGGTACCACAAAACTAAATATGTTGAGGCAGAAAGAAAATCTAATTAGTATTCTGTACTGACGAGATTTAAGTATCCCTAGTTTGAATAATTCACTAATGCATGCTTGCTAGTTGCTCAATTCCTACAGTTTTCCTGTTTTTAAAATCACGCTACAAATACTTACAAAAGCAGTAGAAGTATTGGGGATTAGCCAGCTGTTCGGTACACCAGCAACATCCCCCAATCAAGTACTGTCCCAAAAATAATGATGTTGAGAATGAAGCAGAGTGGTACTCTTGCTTGCTGACAATAATAATAATAAAAAAATATATATTCTGTGTAACTCATTAAGTCACAATCCCTAGCATCTCAGTTGTCATACTCTTTTTATTTTTAATTTAAATAACCCTAAAACCCAGTAAAGCAAACATAGTGGTAGATAAATTGACCGTTGACTTGTACATGAGGCTGACTTATAAATGAGCATACATGGTATGCACGTGTGTGTGTGTGTGTGTGTGTGTGTGTGTGTGTGTGTGTGTGTGTGTGTGTGTGTGTGTGTGTGTGTGTGTGTGTGTGTGTGTGTGTGTGTGTGTGTGTGTGTGTGTGTGTGTGTATATATATATATATATATATATATATATACACACACACACATATACATGTATAGATGTATAAATGTCTGTGTGTATATATATATATATATATATATATATATATATATATATATAAATGTCTGTGTGTGTGTGTGTATATATATATATATATATATATATATATATATATATATATATGTATATATATATATATATATATATATATGTGTATATATTTACAGATGTATACAAAATATATGTATATGTACGTACACACATACACATTTATATAAATGCAGGTATATACATTTGCACATGTGTGTATCTGTGTATGTATGCATATATATATATAGGGTCATTTGCATATATCCTATGTGTTTTCACTACAGGAGATTTAAGGTGTTAGACAGTGAAGACTCTCTCTCTCTCTCTCTCTCTCTCTCTCTGTGTATATACACACACACACACACACATATGTATATATATATATATATATATATATATATATATATATATATCAAGAAACAAGTGCCAGGGAATGTTGATACACGGTTCAGATAGTTTATTCCATAGAAGTTAAAAATCACAAAGAGTGTTCAGACCAGCAGTGTACTGTGTTAACGCTCTTAACATCAACACTTCAAATATGCGTTTTCGTCCTCACACATAGGACTTCATCAGACAATATGCTTCAATTCAAACACCTGGTATTGTTTCTGCCCTAAACTGAAAATTTCCATTTTACTCCAACGTTTCCTTTGATTGCTGCAACATACTTCACGAGCTACAAATCATGTTAGCCCCACCTCCGCGCACGTCAGTATATATATCCTCAACAAATTCCCCAGCACCAGCTCGCTTCAAAAAATACGTTCCGTGGTAAATAAACCACACAATCCAGCTAAGGGTTCAACTTTAATGTCATTCCACAGTGAACAAATACAATTCTTGCACAAAATAATAGCCCCAGATAGGAACTCACCAACAAACTGGTTTCAGCATATAGGTGTCATCAGTGTATAATCATACAGGAAGTGACAGTATCCCTCACTGCATATTTTGAGCATATCTATGAATGCTTTGTTGGAGAAGTTTTTGATATTTCGTAAGACTTTGTAAACTATGGTTCTGGGTGAGTTGAGCTGATGACGGATTAAGTAGGTAGGTCTGTGGTCACTTAAAGTATTTGGAAGGCATCCAGAAAGATAGTTGTGGGTAGTACTATTGATAAGTGACCAGTCTAAGATAGATTTCCTTTTGCCATGTTTATCTGTTTGAATGGGAAACTGGATTGTTTGGGAGAAACCATGTAGATTTATGAAGGTAGATGGGCAAGTGTTCCAGTCTAAGTTGAAGTCACCTGTAATAATGGTTTCATGGGTGTAGGTTGAGGCTGTCCAGGCTATGAGTTCCTCAATGGCAGTGGGAGTCTTATTGGGAGGTATGTAAGTGGCTATTATACTATTTTTCTTTGCGTTGATTCTGAGCCGTGTTACTAGATCTTCAAAATTGTTATCATAAGGGCATTTGATGGGTAGATAGTCTATGCTTACGTTATCTTTGTAGAAGATTACAACCCCACCAGCCTTCTTCCTAATCCTGTCTAAACTGTGTACACTATAACCTTGTGGGAGTATGTCTGGGTCTCTTATATTTTAGCCAAGTTTCTGTTGCTTTAAAAATGTCTGGTGAGTATTGTGTAATGAATGCATGGATGTCTGTGATCTTGTTAAATAGGCTTCTAAGGTTCATGTTAAGAATGAGAAGATCAGTAATTTTAATGTGTGGAAGGGGTGGAATGGTAGCCATGATGGTATGTTGTGTAGTATGTGGCCCGGGATTGGGGTTTATATATCACCACTATGGAGAATCTGTGATAATACACATGCATGTTTGTGTGACAGTTTGGAGAGTATGTAAAGATGTTTGTTGAAATGGTTAGTGGTATTACTGACAACTACATGTTTGAAGTGGAAGTATGCAATACGTGTGTTATTGTAGAGTTGGGAGGAGATGGTAAGGTAGGACAGTGAGGAGTGGACTGTATTAGTATAATATAGTGTGGGGCTATGGACATGTTGTATCTGTAGGTGACTATAGGATGTTAGATAGTATGCAGATAACAGTAGGGTATAGAGTGTGGGCAGGAGAAAGAGCATGGTGTGTATTATTTTTAAAATGTAGGTTACATGGATGGTGTGATGAAGATATAGGGAAAGAGGGGTGTTGGTGTAGTGTGGTGGTAGTAGCATGATTAAGGACTGTTGCAATTAAGTTGTGTGAGGAGATGGAGGAGTGTTACAAACAGTGTGATTGGTTAACTGAGGTGTGACTGGTGGGTGGAGGCTTATTCTTGATTGGGGATGTTGGGGAGTGGTTAGCATTGATATAAGTCTAGATGATGCAGGGGTGGGTGGGAATGGGGGTAGGGTAGGGGAGCGGAGTGAGTCCGAGTATAGCATATACACACACACACACATATATATATATATATATATATATATATATATATATGTGTAGAGAGAGAGAGAGAGACATTTCAGAATATATATAACCACTCTGACATCACACTACGATGGGAAAATGGGCAAATTCCCTGATCCCTACTGTACTGTGATCTCAGTATACACAGTTCAGTGTTTCAGAGCATCAATTATGTGGTCCCGACATATGAAATCTGACATTCTGAAACATCAGTCTTCTAAACTACCTATACATACATATATATATATATATATATATATATATATACACACACACACACACACACACACACACACACACACACACACACACACACACACACACACACATAGATATGTGTCTATGTGCACATACACACACACATATGTGTACAGTATTAGTATTAGGGTGAACATCCATTACTAAGGTGCTGCAAGGGGGAAGTAACAGGAATCAAAGGCTGATTTTTAAGGGAAAAGGTAAGAATAGTGGGTGTTTATATACCCTTTAAGGCATTGCTATTAGTTATTTGGACATTTCTGGCAAGGGGTGTATCAGTATTGGAAGGAATGACCGTAGTAATGGACAATTGGAATATAACGTCTAAAAGGACCAGTGTTAGTGCTGGTCCCAGGGAATGGTGGACATGAAAGAGAAGAAAATCATGACTAGCTGTATGCAGTCCATAGGATAGGTGGATGTTTTGGTGCGCAGAACAAATGAGGAGAGTGGGAAGTTATTTACCTACTATTCCCCAACATTCTGTGTCTGGTCATGAATCAATAGACTTTATATTAGATGAAGCTATGAAAAAGCAGTGGGTAATGTGAATTTGTAACTTATTTTTTTTTTGGGCCATGCTCTACTAAAAATAGATATAAAGCTATGGAAACAGAAGATGCTGCAATGGTTCTGAACTCAGCTGCCCTGCCAAATTTTCTGGTAAGTTTAGGCTAGATTCAGAATACGTAATGAGATTCAATAACAGAGTACATATTTCCTAGCATAATGAGACCCCATTCAATTCAGTACTTCAGGGTACTGAATTACATACTGTTTGCCCCCATGACATCATCAGAAGGTGATGCCAGATGATGCAGAATCAGGAAGTAATTGGCCACTGCTCAGCACACAGCACAAACAAACATTTTTTTTTAATTTAACAAATATAACTCCACTGATGTAACTAAAGTAAAAAATGCATATTTTTCAATTCAGAAAGCCCAGTTTATATGATGAGAGCATAATTACAACAAGCATCAGTGGAAAAAAGCATTTATACATAAGCTTTAAGGTGGTACAGCTACAGATTAAACAAATAAGCATGACAAGTCCTTCCTTCCTTATTTGCTTGCTTCATTCTCCCCACCCCTCTGTTAATTAAATTGCCATGTCTCTGTTCTCTTCCTGCTATCTTGCTGACCTTGTTGCTTATTAACTATAATGGTTGGCTCTAGTCTACATAGATAATTTATCGAGGAATTGAGGATAATGACTACCATTCTTTTTATTATCTCCAGCTTTCTGTAACAGAACACTCCTAATTTCATTTTTCCTATTTTACGTTTTCCTTTTGTATTTATATCCAGACTTTACTATTTACAAATTGCATCTCTCCTAGCTTACTTCTCCCAATCTTTGTTTACATCTTTCCTCTCTCTTCTGCTGTTGTTTAGTTGTTAAATATTAACCATCAACCCTCTGTTCATTTAATAAACTACTGAGATATTCATATTTCAGCATTAGCCATTTTCTGCCTGGATAAGAATTATCTATCTACTATGCCTCCTTGGGGCTCTGCCATTAACTAGCCCTTTCTGTTTCTTCTTTCAGTATTTTAGCTGAACTCTAGTTTCACCTACATTTGTTTGTACCAAAGGTTACCACTGTTAGACTTACATAGATTTCTGTGCAGCTACAGCTGTGGCATCTTTTGTGCCTGCTTTTGCCTGATGCTGTTTTTTCTAAATAACACCACACATCTACTTGAACATAAGTAATTACCAGTGGTACAAAGGCAATTGAAGCATTTACTCACTCTAATGCTTCATTTCTATAGGCTGTTGCAATACAGTTTTTATGTGTGATCTGAGAAACTCAGACCTCACTAATAGTGTAACAATAGATTCAGCTGCTTGCAGTCTCAGAGTGTCAGTTATACGATGCTTGTCAAGTCAGCAGTATATTTGCCAGAAAAGTCCAGACTAACTTCAGACTTTTTCATCTTTTCTGCTTGAACCATTGGGTCCATGTTCGGCTACCTAAAGGACAACCAACCAGGAAGTAATGCATAATTTAAGTGATGGAAACCTTTTAAATTCACCCTTTTCTCCACTGTATTGTGATCTTAGAGTTGGTATATATAGTTGAGGGGGTATGGAGTCACAGCCCCCTACATTGGAGGTTGTGGAGGGCAAAGCCCCCACCTTGATTGGTTGTGTTCATGATGTTGGCCAACTACGGCTATTTATTTGATGAATGATTTTTCAAAGTAATACGTGTTGGTAATGTTACGTTTAGATGTTTTACATTCGATATTTACTCGCTCGCAGATTTGTCTTTTCTAGCTGTACTGAGACCCTGAACCATTGACTTTATAGGATGAGTGTCAGCCTTTGTGCTTAGTACATACAGCCTAGGTTAACTCCTGCCATTGTAAACTTTGACTGCTGACATTGCTACACTCATTCTAGCATGTGCATTAGCTGTAGCAGTTTTGTGAAAATTCATTTTAAAAGTCAAAGCACTGTAATAGCTTTGAATGGCTAAATGTAAAAGTTAGACAAAAGATTCACAAATATGAATTATTATACTTTTGTTTCTCATTACTTATTAGGCCTGTTTGTTTTTTTATCCATTCCCTGTTCCATCCAGCCTTTTCTGTATCATGCTGATCCTCCATTATTTCCTGATTCCTTCTTGTGTAGGCTGCCGTTTCTAATCCTTCACCCCTCATGCATTCATATACTGTAGGGCTGTTTCAGATGCTTCCCTTATGAACTATTGCGACAAGATTTATCTAAAAACATCTTGATCACAGCTGATTGAAAACAAAGTGGACCTAACATTCATGTGTGCAGATTGAAATAAGCATTTTTTTGCAGGCCCTCTTCCCCCACATCATGTGGAAGGCCAAGCCCCCTGCATCCCTTAAGTTATAATAAGTGCATAATTGCACAACAGTGTGGAAATAAGAAATACCCTAAAACACCATATTGGCATCTTTCAAAAACCACAATCCTGCTGTGCCTACATATCACCAGTAAGATCTACAGTAAAAATGCAAATTCAACCAGTTGTGATTGGACAGTTACTGTTGTTCATTGTTAACATGCACAGTAACCACATCAAGTTCTATGGGTTGTGATCTTCTGTTTTTTTTACTAACACCTTTACTGAATTATCACTTAAGACATAGGCAATCATACATTTATAAAAAAGAAAACAAACTGTGTTAACATGTTCACAGTTGCAAACATTATACACCACATATATTCTTCTGTACAATTATCATTAATCAAACACTGCATAAATAAATTGCTCAGTTCCTACCTTCCGTTAAACCTCACTATTCCTCCAAAATATTCTGCATGTACTGTACCAGCAATTTCCATTTTTTTCTATGTAATCTACTCCTACACTTTTCTAAAGATCCCACTTCCAGTTATTTTATCTCTGTTATAATATTTGCTACTTCAAATACACTTGGTTTAGACTTTGATATTTACTTTCTAGTAATTGCTGATTTTGCAGTAACCAGAATTAAACTTAGCAAGGTGTTACTATGTCTAAGCAATTCAGATCCTGTATCCCAGCTCAAAAAAAAAAAATCCTGAGTTATGTCCAATTGGTCACCTGATATTTCTGACAACGTATTCTAGTTATTTGTTCCCAATACCTTTGTTTCTTTACCAGTTTACTCTAGTAAATTCCAACCCACTCTTGCCTATTTTCTGTACCCCTAATTGCAGTCACCCCTAGTGGCAGAATCTCCTTTCTCCGTTCTTGTGTTGGCTTAGTTCTTAGAGTACTTTTTGCTAATTTCTGAATAAAATATTCTGTATGGTAGTTGTTATTCTCCTTATGGATCTGCATCCAAACTCCCACTCTCTCCTTATTTATTGAATCCCACCCCCCCACTTCATCATCATACCTTTCTAATTTGAATTATAGCTCTCTACTTATGTTATATATATGAGACCTAACTTTGTAGATCTAAAATATCCTCTTAAATCAGGTAATCCTAAACCACCTTGTTCTGTTGGAAGAATCAACTTATTCCACTTGACCCTTGCCTTCTTCCCCTCCTGGATAAAATCCTTCAACTCTTTATTAATTAGTATTCACAGCTTCTTCACTGGTTGATAAAATATACCTGACCTGTATATAAACTAAAAGGATTAAAGCATTTTCACAGCTAGCATCTTCCTATCCATATCCATAAACAACAGCTTCCAGTTTCTCAGTTTTTGTATGATCTTTTGTTCAGTCTCTTCCTGTATATCCTTAGCTGCCATAATGGAATCATTTTTTTAACCCATACTCCTAGATACTTCATTTTATCATGTGCCCATCAATATGGGTATTGCTGAAATAGTTCATGTGTGGGTATGTAGTTTACAGCTGCAGCCTTTGTTTTGTCTTCATTCATTTTATATCCTGAAAGGACTTGAAACTGTCCTAGAATGTTCCACAGCACTAAGATGTTCTTTTCTGGTTTTTATCAGGTAAAATAATATCATTTCCAAATAAAGCCTACTTTTCTTTATTACCATACCAAATATATCCTTGGATTTCTGAGTCCAATTTTGTTTGCCACTGTTCTAAATGTAACACAAATAACAAAGGGGAAAGATGACACCCATGTCTGGTCCCTTTCTTCAGATACAACTTATCAGTGAGGAACCCTCCCACTTTAATTTTTGCCTCCAATCTATCATATATCCTCCTAATTAACCTTATTATTGTATCAGGGAAAGCAAATGCTGCCATTGCCCTACTTATAAAATCCCAGCTTACTCTGTAATATGCTTTTTCTGTATCAAGACCCACCAATAACAGCAGTATTTTATATTCTTTTCCCTTATGGCTCATAATTGTTCTGTCAGTACTGTCATATGTTTGCCTCCCCTCCACAAAACCACATTATTTATTTATTTATTTATTGACATTTGTTTACCTTGAAAGTCTGACTGGGTCTTGAGTACCCATTTTCAATGGAGAAAAGCTCCAGAAACACAACATTTACTTTTTAAAACATGTACATTTTATTAGCGGTGGTGCTGCGGTAGCGTTGTCGCCTCACAGTTAGACGTTGCCCGCTTGATTCTCAGTTAGAGCGTCTTCTGTGTGGTGACATGTGTGAATGGGCGTTCCTTCATTGAAGGTTGTGCGTTAGGCCCGGCAAGCCAGCACGTAAAAATCTACTGCCAATCATTAGTGGACCAGAGTTCTGCTGTGGCGACCCCTAACCAGGAAAAGCCGAAAGACACAACAACAACATTTTCTTAGCACATCACTGGTATAACAATTACCTCAGAAACATCTAAAAACACATATATAATTAAAAATATTTACATTTACTTATAATAACAGTATACTTATATAAGCATAGTGGTAAAAAACGTTCAGTGAGCATTTATTTATAAAATTATTACATTTAGTTTAGGAGTATTGTACTCTCTTGTAGAAGAGAAAAATCAAAGTGAAAAAAGAAAGAGCTGTGTCTGATAAATATTTTATAAAAATGATTCATTTTGGTTCAGTGACTGAGATAAAGAATACATAGAATAAAAAATATCTATCAGGTTTGGCAACACATTTGCCATTCTTTTAGCTAATGTAGACATAACCACTTTATAATCATAATTTAAATTAAAATGGAACTATACAAACCTGGGTCTTTATCATCTTTAGATATTACAGCCACCACAGCTTTCTTCCAGGATGTTGATGCTTCTCCTCCTTTTAAAATATTGTTAAACAAAGCCTTGCATATTTTTATCAATTTCTTCCCTCCTAGCCTCCAAACTTCCAAAGGAGTGCCATTTATGCCTGGACACTTTCCTGCAGACTGAGTATACACTATCATTTTTATCTCATCTCCTCCTATCTAACTGTTAGTAATTGAGTCTCAGCTACCTCTAACCGGGTTCCTATCGCGTGATCGAAAATTGTAAACGGCAAACACGTATTGAGCGAACCCGATTGGTCAAAATGTCGAAACGTCACGCACGTAACACGGAAATCGTCATAGGGAATATTTTCCCTTTACTTCAATGCAGTGTGATCTCGGAGTAGAAATATTTAAGTAACGGGGGTGTGGGGGGAGCAGCCCCCGACATGGGGGGGAGGTGCAGTGGGCTTGCCCCCCTGCCTACAGCGTTTAGGTAAGTATAGTTTTTTATTTTTATTTTTTTATTATATTTTCAAAATTTCAAACATCGCTCATATGGTGTCGACCATATGGTGTTCGATGTTTGAAACTTTCAAAAGTATAATATAGACCCCCTCTAACCTTGATGTATTTAATTCTTCCATAAATATTTAATTTGTGCTTTTTTCTTGATTTCTACATTTACATTCCTCTGCTTTATGCAAAATGTCATACATTTCCAAGATATCTCTAATACCTCTGTAAGATCTCTGGCTGTTTTTCTTGTTATAAGTTCCCCCCTAAATTTGCCAACAACCATATTGACAAAATTTTAATTGCAAAATTATATATCACTCATATCCAGTCATTGCCAGTCAAACATTACATAGCTCATTCAAATGCTGCCTTCTTTTAAACCTTGTTCCTCCTCTGCATGTATTGTCCCCACAATTCATATTTTTTTCTATGTAATTTGATCCTACCCTTTTCTAAAGATCCCAATTCCAGTTGTTTTATCTCTGTTACTATATTCACTACTTCTACTACACTTGGTTTAGACTTTGATTTCCATTTTCTAGTAATTGCGTTTTTGGCAGCAACCATAATTAGACTCAGCAAGGCTTTAACTATGTCTAGACAAATATGATTCTGTATCATAACCCAAAAACTTATTTCCTTAGTTACACACATCAATTTCCTCACCCTGTATCTCTGACAGAGTAGTCTGCAGGAAGTCTTTAAAGTCTGCCATCTCATTACATTCCCAGGAACAAGTCTTTTTAGTCTACTTGGAGTATAAAAATACCTGTGTTAACACTTCTAAGCAAAGATCCTAAATCTTCTAGACTTTGTTGCATATTTGGGAAACATACATGAATTACCCCATTGTTTCTTTGTGAATTGCTTATCCAATCTCTCTTCCAATCCTTTCGAACCTCCTCTGATTGATTCTTATAGTTAGCATGCAATATTTTGTATGCTCTACTAATTATTCCTTTTTAAACAGCAACATCTGTCCTAGATTCTACTAAAAACTCTACCAGTGCTAGTCTTTCACTTAGGATCCCAGTATTTTTTTCTTTTTGCCTATACTCTGATAGCAATCCTTGACAGGGAAGGCAATCGTTAGCCTGCAGTCCAAATAAATATTTGTCCTATTCCCATTCTATTACCTGTCCCTCTATAATTTGTTCCCAATACCTTGGTTCTTTTTCCATCTTTCTCCAATAAATTCCAGCCCCCTCTTGCCATTGTCTGTATCCTAATTGCACTCATCCCTATCAAGAGAGTCTCTTTTCTCCATTCCCTTGTTCGTTTAGTTCTTAGAATACTTTCTGTCACTTTATAAATGTAATATTCTGTATGGTTATTGTTATTCTCCTTAATAATCTGCATCCAAAATCCCAATTTCTCCTGTTTCATCATCATCCCTTTCATCTTTGAATTATAGGTTTCTGCTTGTGCTATGTATAGGAGCCTTAACTGTGTAGCTCTGAAATACCCCTTCAAATCAAGTAATCCCAAACCGCCTTCTTCCCCTCCCAGATAAAATCCTTCAGCTCTTTATTAATTGCTATCCACAACTTCTTCTCTGAATGATAAAACTATGCCTGCCCTGTGTATAAAACTAAAGGGACTAAGACCATTTAACTACTTGTATCTTGCTGTCCATATCCATATAGCACAGCTTCCAATTTCTCAGTTTTTGTATTATCTTTTGTTTAGTCCCCCCCACGCATATCCATAGCTACCACACCAGTATCCTTTTTAATCCATACTCCTAAGTACTTCTTTTAGCATCTCCCAATAGATATGGATATTGCTGAACCAATTCATGTGTGGCTACATAATTTACAGGCTATGTCTTTGTTTTAGTCTCATTCATTTTATATACTAAAAGATGTAAAACTGCCTGAAAATATTTCACAACACTGAAATGTCCTTTACTAGTTTTATTAGGTATAAAACAATATCATCTGGAAATTGAGCCAGCTTTTCTTGACTGCCATATCAATTATGTCCTTGAATTTCTGAGTCCCTTATTTTCTGTACCAGTGGTTCTAAATATAATACAAATAACAAAGGGGAAACAGGACACCACTGCCTGGTTCCTGTGCCCAAACAGAAATTATCAAAGAGGAACTCACGTGCTTTAATTTTCACCTTGGTTCCCTTATATATCCTCCTGATCAACCTTATAATTTTATCAGAGAATGCAAATGCTTCCATTGCCCAAATCATAAACTCCCAGCTTACTCTGTCAAATGCTTTCTCGCATCAAGAACAGTGGTATTTTTTTACATTCTGCTTCCCTCTGGATCATCAGTCTTCTGTTAATGTTGTCAAAAAAAGTTTAGGTACTTTTAAGTGTGGCTGCTGTACAGCCTGTAGATTCATACATGAAGGCCCATATATTACTTTAGAACATTTTAAGTATATGATTAAACTTCCAAGCAGGATTAATTGTTGTTCAAGAGGAGTCATTTATATCGGGATGTGCTCTGATTGTCAAACCTTTTAGATAGGCATGACTATGAGAAGTTTAGGAAAAATAATTAAAGAGCATATATATTTTATTAAAAGCAATGACAGCAACAATGCATTATTTAGACATTTGGGTAGTTGTAAAAAACATAAAAAGATTCTTATTTGCAGTTTTGGAACAAGTCCCTCTAGATTTAAGAGGTGAGAATTATAAGAATCTGATACAAAAGAAAGAAATGGAATGGCAGATCAGGTTGGCAGATCAATTTCCAGGGCTGAATGAGATTATTAATATAAATGTTTTGTAAGCGGTCAAAGGCTTGCTTTTAAATAAATGGTTAAATTAGATTCCTAATATGCTAATTTGTTTTAAAATTATTTTTTAAAGTGATTTGTTAATGTTTGTATTTAAAAACTGATTTTAGGCTTGTTGATATTTCTGATGAAGTCTATGTTTTGATGAAAGCAGTTATTAAATGTACTATGCTTAAATTTTGCAGCAGCTTCTTTTTTGTGTGCACTCAACTGTTTTTTTGTCGTATGTTTGCCTCCCTTCTACAAAATCACATTGATCCATATATATATATCAATTTAGGCATCACATTTACCATTTTTTAGCCATTATAGACATAAACTGTAATCATGGTTTACGACTGAAATGGGCTTGTATGAAGCTGGATTTGATGGGTCTTTACCCTCTTTAGGTATTACAACCACCACTGCTTTCTTCCAGGATGTTGGTGCTTCTCCCCTTCTTAAAATACTGTTAAATACAACCTTCTAAATCTTTATAAGTCTTTTTCCCTCCTATCTTCCAAACTTCCATGGGAATACCATCTATTCTTGGGGACTTTCCTGTGGATTGGTTATACATCACCATTTTTATCTCATCTCCTCCTATCCTGACTGTTAGTAATTGAGCCTCATCTGCCTCTAACCTCAGCATAGTTAATTCTTAATTCTTCCATAAACATTTCCATTGGTACCTTTTCTTGATTTCCATATTTCTCTGCATTATACAGACTTTCATAAAATTTCCGAAATATTTCTAGTACCTCTACAGGATCTCTTGTTATCTTTCTTTTTTAGGCTCCCTAAGCTTGGTGGCAACCCTTTCTACTTTCTGTTGCCTGAGTTGTTATGATAAAAGTTTTTTGTGGAGTTATAATCAAAAAACAGTTCCAACAATCTTTTTAAAGTCATGTATTATCAAGGTAATCCCTTATTTTCTGTTTACCATTTTGCAATTGCTCCTCTTGTTGTTCTATGAGATTACTCCTGTTCTGAAATACGTTAACATTTGCCAGTTCCTCTAAATAATTCTTTGTTGCTTCTTAACCATATCTCTTTTTCTTTTATTTACATTCTATTTTTAAAGTCCACTTTAATTTTATCCCACTCCCTAGCTATATTTCTAGAAGAAATGTCTGTCTTCTCAAATAACTCCTGAATAATTTCCATGGCCCATTCCTTAAATTCCTGTATTTTCAACAGATAGGTGGGAAAGCACTTGTGTCTCATTTTTATTTCATTACCCCATGTTTTTATTTTAGTTATTATTGGTGTGTATTCTGAAGTAGTTATTGGATGTGTATTAAAACTTTCAACTAAGTGCACATGTTCCTATGAAATGAAAGTTCTGTCGATCCTAGCCCAAGTTTTGTATCTTAGGGAATAATATGTAAATTCATTACAAACTCCTACTACTGAATTCACATCTTCCATGCCAAATATTGTCTTAAATTTCTTTATAAATCTACCCTCCTTTGTTATATTTCCCTTCTGGTCCTCACAGACACATCTTCACTGTTGCAAATCAAATACTATTTCCAGCCTATAAGAAATATTCCTTGCTAAAAAGTATTTATTTCACCGAGAATTTTCATAAGCTCCATTATAGCAGTTTTAGGTGGAATATAAATACATTCCAGTATAATCCTCCTCACTTTCCAGTAGCCCCTTAGTACTAAAAAATCTACCATTATTGTCTGTTTTATCATCTTATATTATTATTAAAGCTTCTCTTGTAATTAATATAAGTGCTTCACTTTTCCTTTGTTCCAGATATTCCACTGAATAACCATCCTGAAAAACCTTTCTTTATCAAATTCACATGTTCATTTCTTTCCAAATGTGTCTCCTGTAGTGTAGTTATTTGCACTCTACATTTTTAATTTAGTTCATTACTCTTTCTTTTTTGTATATATCTGTCAGACTATTAACATTTAAAGATAATATAGAAAGCGTCATATTAAAAAGTTATTATTCCTATCTTTTATGTGTAATAGCTATTTTGTTAGGTATCTAGTGCCAGCTTTTGTGTTACTTGCATCCACTAATATTTGGCAGGTTGATCTTTTAGACAGTTGTTTCTTGTCGTATCCATATCAAAAGCCCTAAAAGTACACCCCAGTACACCCCTAAAACCTATTAACTTAATATTAACAAACAAGTGTGTACATCTTCAAATATTGAAGTTTTACTCTCCTAATAAGAACAGTTGTCCCAAACTGACAGCCACACTTACAGACTTGAGTTAAACTAAAAGGAAGGTTATCCATGCTAAAGTGCATGGTACAGCCTGTGCTTCTACTAAGTACTGTCTGGGTTTGACTTATCTTTATTGCAGTTCCAGATTGGGAATACACTTGAATGCTTTCAGATAACTTTATCTCCTATCCATTGAAATACAGCCATTGAAAGAAGCATTCTGTTTTTATTGGTCTTTATCATATTGTCTCCATGCTGACATGACAGCCAGATACAGAATTGCTTCTACAAGCATTTATTTATTTGCTAGAAGAAGGCTTTGTTATAGTCAATGTTCTTTTTATGTATTTGCTTTCTCTTAAAACTTGTTACAAAGTCAAGCCAAGGCATTAATCCAGTCATTCTCCTATGCAAGAATGAGAAAAAGTACATAAATTTTTCTTGTATAGTACTATTTTGACCAGACTTTTCTTCTTTTTTTTACATTGCATTGCCTACATCCCTTAAAACTAAACAATGTGAAAGAGAAAAGGAGGAAAAAAGGGGCACCTGTTTACTTTAGTATCCCCATTACACTTGAAAATAACTGAGAACACTTTACTTTATAACAAGCAGAATATATCATGCACTATAAAAATATTACTGTTAAGAACAAAAGTTTGTTTTACTTACAATTAACCCCCTTCACCTCTACTAAGTGTTCCTCTAAACATTAATGACATGAAGTAGGGCAAATGTTTTAGCATCCCCTACAAGTTTAACAAAGTAAAAAAAATCCAATATTTCCTGGGTTTCATGTTCTGTCACATTTCATAAATATAATTAATGTTTTGTAATCCCTTATTTGTCAGTTTCAGATTTACTGGTTTTATTCCTGTTTATCTCCATTTCCCAAACCCAGACTCTGCTTCATTTCCAATATACTCTCTGTTCTTCCAGTCAATGCTTGTGTTTTTTTTTCTGTTTCTTAAGCATTTTCCATTGAAACACTGGAAAATGTTTCACTGGCACAGTCTCTTGGTGGTCTTTATTACTAGAAGAACAAGAAGCAAAATATCCTTCTGTTCCACAGCTCACATTTTGTTGGACAAACTTTTGTATTTACTCCTTACCATGCTTTGCATCAAAAATGATTTTGTCTCTCCAGGAGAGAATATTCTGAAGATAGCTGGGTAGAGCAGTTTGAATCTCATGCCTGCTTCTCAACATTCCCTGATGGTGGAATACATTTACTCCTCTTCTGCATAGTGTACAGTGAGTAATCATTTTCCACAAACACTTTACTGTCTGCCACTGTTAGTACTTTGTCCTTCTTACCCAGTTTTGTCAGAATCAACTTCTTCTGCTTGTAGGATTGCATATGTACTATTAAAGATCTAGGCTGCTTTCTCATGGCCAGATTTGTAGCATATACACAATGTGCCCTTTCAATTAACCACTCATGTGGTGGAATACCAGTCAAGTTGCTTATTTGTGCTTTCATAAAATTAATACAGTCTTTTCCTACCACCTTCTCTGGTTTTCCCTACGTGCTCTGTCCTCTAATTCCATTATTTTTTGAAACATCTCTTCTTGAGCAGTCCAGCCTTTTCTTCATTTTGACCTCTGATTTTTGCAGTTTTATCACCTCATCCGAATATCTGTTTAAAGCTTCTATGTTTTCCAGTCAGAATTGATATACTCCATCAGAGTTTCATTTATTTTAATCAGCTCTGAGTAGAGTTGAGTTATTTTTTCCTCTAGGTTACTGGAAGTCATGTCTTGCACCAGAGCTAGAGCTTGCACTGCGTTTTTGCTAAACAGCTGCAGAATTCTTCCCAGTCAGTATTTTTCCTCACCTTTTGTGACTGATTTTCTTTCAAGTTCTCTGAAGTTCTTTTTGCTGGCATCCATGCAGTGCACTTACTAGCCATTTACTGAAATTACCCAACAATATGAGTTTACTGACTGTCTCTTCTGAGTTTCTGTTCTCATACTGGGAGAGCTGAAATTAAGCTGTTACTCAATGTGCAGCCATCTTGGAAGTCATAAGATTCATACTCTTAACCATTTAAATCAAATATACAACTGATCAACTTCTTAAAAATTCAATATGTAAATAAGTAAATAGAAACAATCACTTGAATTAAAATTGTAAGCACAGTGACTGAACGGTCATACATTCTAACACATGTAAAAATATATAAAAACAATAGCATTCCCTACTTTATCTATAAAACTGTATCCTCTGGATTCACTACACTTCCATGCAGGACTAGCATAGGCCTGCATGGAAGTGACCATTTTGGAGCATGTACGAGTGGAGTGGGCGTGTCTGAGAGCAGAGCTGTCAGAATATACACATCCCTGCAATCAAGAACAGCAGTTTGGGTGTAGGAATGAGTGAGACCGCTCATAGGTGTTCGCATACCCCCAGAAACATCCCCCCAAGTGTACAAAAGCAATAGTTAAAACATTTAAATATAAAGAATTTTCTTATGAAACAGATCAAATTTAACTGTAGGTGTGTGGGATTGCCCATTGCTTAGCTACGGTTAATGCAGCTTAAATGGCACAAGAGGATAAAAAGCAAGATATATGCAAAAGAAGCAGTACAGCAATAGTATAGTGGGCAGAGCATTCGCCTTACGAGCAGTCATTCCCGGTTCAAGTCCCACTCCAGTACAATCCATTTTCCATGTCAGATCACATTATGATCAATTTATTTTGTTGCATAACCTACCACATAACATATATTTGTGAACTGGAGTACTGCATTAAATGCAGATGTGAGGTGTCATTGTCATAATGTTGTAAAGTCCACAGATAATCAGAAGTGCCCCATACAGTATATGTACAAAGGAATCAGGGATACAAATGGAAGGTAAAATGTGTAATGAATGATAAATCCATACAGTTTCCAAATCAACCACCTTCCCAAGAACCATTAGACATTACTGTCTAAATTAGTGTGGTGGTAAGCGGGAGTACGCAGTAGTAAGCAAGAGTAAGCATATTTAAGCAGTAGTAAGTGAATTTAAGCCCGTTTGTGCAGGAGTAAGCAATGCGCACACAGGTTAAGCAATATTGAAGCTAACTCTCTGAAAGCATATTTAACTGGAGGTTATCATTGCTTACCTTCGTGCAAACAAACTTACAATTGCTTAAAAGTGCCTTAATCACTCTGTATGCATCAGCCGCTGTTCTGGCCAGAAACAAAATAAACAGCCTTTGCAGATCTTGAACCCATGACCCTGTGCACTATAGTCACAGTAGTTAAACACTAAGCCATCACAGCAGTACATAAGATTGAGGTATCACTAAACAAGATCCTCACTATAGGAAATTCAAACTGAACATGTGAAAGGAATCTATATACAGTTTTATGTTGTATAACCTACTACATAACATAAATATGTGAACTGGAGTACTGCATCAAGCCCAGATGTGAGGTGTCATTGTAATAAAGTGTTGAAATCCCCTAATAAACACAAGGACCCCACACAGTGTATGTACACATGAATCATGGATACCAAACACATATATAACATGTAATGAATAATAAATCCATGCCAAAATGCAAATATAATGCAAATTAAATATTAAGCAACGCTAAGCATTGCACAGCCCAGCTTAGTAGGTGTAAGCAATGTGTAGGCCAGCTAACTCAGTCTTCCCATTGGTATACCCCTTTAAGCAATGCCAACCTTAGGTAAGCATGTTTGCCCATAGCTTAGCATTTTCAAAACCGTCCAGTCATGGCAAAGTGCGAGAAACTGGCCCTATTTAAACCCAACAGGTGGGAATACATCTCATAACTGGTTGTAGCTTCCCCCTGTAGGCACTATGTCTGGAATGGGAGAGGGTGTGCACTTTTGGGTGCAGCACTGGGGGCATCCAGGAGTCCAGAGTCATGGCAGGACTCTTTGTGAAAGACCATGACCAGAGACTGCTGCAGGGCCAGTACCAGGGTTCCCAATACAAAGCAGAAGCCTGGGTCCATCTTCCCCATTATCTCACCAGTGCCACTGGCATACCCCGAACTGGTGAGCAGGTCAAGCGTCACTATGCCAACCTGAAGCAGAGAAAGGAGGAACTCTTGGATCAGTGGATCCAAGAGGCTAGGAGGTCAGGGGATTTCCCAGCCGTGTGTAAGTATCAGTCCGCCAGCTCATGTATATTATGGATAAGTATGGCTAAATATTTCTCTTATGTCTTTCACAGTGGCAGGTGAGCGGGCTGTGGACCAGGAAGCCCATGCCTGTAGACTGCAGCGGTTGTGACGCAAGGCAGGTTAGTAATACTCTTGCATGTACTGTCATAGGAAATAAATCTAAAAGTAGTAGTAAGTTAATTGCCTGTATAAAACCTGTATTGTTTAAGGCATGTACTGCATACACCAGAAAATAAGGCAGGAAGAGTCTCATATAGGTTGTATGTAAATAAAAGCATAATAGCCTGACAATAAAGGTCTAACTGCTGGATTGCATGTGTTTACTCTGGTATCATATGGTAATGTAGAGTTGCAGTCCCTTAATAGCACTGTTGTATTAAGCACTGTTACCCATACTGTGCTACATAAATAAAATGTGTAGGAATGTCTGTATATGACTGTTGTAATCCCAAGAGGTCATATAGTACAACTGAAAGAGACTTAGACAGAAAACAGTGAAAAGACAGACAACAAAATCCAAATAGCACACTCAACTGCGATGTGAACTGTTGTATATTTTGCACACACAGCCATAGTTCGAATCCTGGGAGTGGTAGTAGGCTGTATGCAGAATCATACCCCACAACTGTACAGATATGTCCAGAATGTCCAATAAATCGGTCCATATCTGTTGCCTGTCACCCTGTCTCCCTGGCAAATCAATGGGATTATCCCAGACATTTAGGCAACAAACAAGACATACAACTAATTTTCAGACATCTATAAAAACAAACCTGTCACTCTAGCAGTTGACAAGCTGTGACCAGAGTGTGTACAGTAAAAGAGTGAGATGTATGTGCATAATACTAATGTGGAAACTGGTAATTTGTGTGGCAACATTCAGGTAGTGCTAACAAACATTGCTCCCACAGGTCTGTCAGATACAAACACTGTGCCTAGAAATAAAAGATTGATATCCTGTACTGGTACTGTTTACTCTGGTATTGTATGGCATTGTTAGTGTTGCAGTTGCTCTTAATAATAAGGCATTAATCATCACTGTCACCCACACTGCACTACATAATACAACTGTCTAGGAAATCCTGTATAAAAGTGCTGTAATTACAATACCTATATAACACACTCAACGGTGATGGACAGTGTTTTATTTGTAGCAGACACAGCCATGGTTCGAATCCTGGGAGCGGTAGTAAGCTGTATGCAGAATCATACCTCACAAGTGTACAGAATTCTCCAGAATGTCCAGTTAATCGGCCATATCTACCGGCTGTTACCCTGTCCCCCTGCCATATCACTGTGATCATTTCTGACATGTAGGCAGCATTTCATGTCATATAACTGATTGTCAGACCTGTACATATTTGGAAAATGTCAAATAAAACAAACCTGTCATTGTACAATTCACTAAAGGTTTAAGAGGGCAATAGTCGAAATATGTCCCAGTTCACCTGCATGTGGTGAAGACATCCCAGAGTGTGTGCAATAAGAGATGGACAGGTATGTGCATAACAACAACCCGGAATCTGGGAGTATGTGTAGAAACAATTAGGTACTGTTAACAAGCAATACCTCCACAGGTATACCAGGTAAGAGGTGTATACTGCAGGTAATACTCAGTTCTTGTATATAGTTTTCGACAGCCATACCACTGTCCAAACTAAGGCAATAGGGTAGTGTACTAATACCTGTAAGGTACAGATCACAGCACTGACTAGGAAAGTAATGCAAACTACATGAATATATTAGTTGTTAATTGACATCTTTCTCTCCCCCCACCATATCTGCAACAATAAACTAAATACACAACTCAATCAGTATGTGCTGAATTATCTCTAGTGTTGGGACATATGTCCTATTGTTTTATAATTATTTAAATTTGTTTCTATGCATGTGTCATGTTGAAATACTCCCACATTCGTGGCATGCTGCCATCAACGTACCTGCATGCTGTTGTAATGACCATTGTGGTTCCATATATGCATGTGTTCTGTTTGCTATGCAGCTGTTCCATATCTGGTGTTTGGATTAATGGGAATATCTATGCATGCTGTTATACCTAATCCTGGAATGTGTTGACTATTACTAACCCACATATGTTGATAAAATTTAAACACCATAGCACACTTGGGAAGACTGGTCCCGGCAGACCCACCTTTCCCACCTCAGCTGGCCGTGGTACCGGGCACCAGGACGTCTGGGGCCCAACCCGGGACCTTCTCATCCATTGGTCCTGCACCACCTTTGGGTGGAACCACCTCAGGGGATGGGGCTCACCCTCCCCTGGGAGCGGACGTGGACAGGAACCTGTCACCTATCACTAGGTCCAGGTGATGGTGGATAGCAAGCTCAGCAGGGAGTTAGGAGATTTGCAACATCAGCTTGAGGGCCGTGTGTCACAACTAGAGACTCAGCCTGGCCCTCCTACTCAGCCCCAGCACAGACATCTTCGGAGCTGTGAAGGTGCAGTGGTGACTGCCCATGGGTGTGGACCTTAGTCTCACTGTTTCCGCTAGGGGGCTAATGGGCTTCCGATTTCCAAACACCCCTCCCCATCAAGCTGTTTACCCCCCACATGTGCCATATACCACCACTGTATGCGTCTTGTCTTGTCTGTTAACCTACCCAACCTACCTCCCCAAATATACCTACTATCCCTCCCCAACATCCCACTCTTACCTGAAAAAAATTTAAAAAAAAGGTAATCTGTTCCCAAAAAAAAAATCTCGCCCCATACATAGCTATCCATTTCACACATGTATACTGGACACGTAATCTGGTCTAATTGGCTTAACAACATATTATTGTTGTCCTCACTCCTCTGTCAGGGGTATGAGTGTCCAAATCTATGTCCAAATTCAGTGTATATGCACAGCTGTTGCTCTAGAAGAAATGAGCAGCTATGGACATTCCCTATACCCTTCCTGCATGTCCCTAGCTATTTTCCCTACTGTCTTTCCCTCTCTGTGCCCCTTTTTCACTACTTTTCTATCAACTCTTTTTCATTTCTTTTAAAGAAATTAGTGCAGGGGTAAGCGGGAGTAAGCACTTTTAAGCAGCAGTAAGTGGGTCTAAGCTTGTTTGCTTAGGGGTAAGCAATGCCTACACAGGTTAAGATATTGAGAAGCTAAATCAGTATAAGAAACTGTAACCAGAAGTTTCTGCCACTCAAACCTGCTTACAACTGCTTAAAAGTGCCTTAATCACTCTGTATCCAACGGCCCCTGTCCTGCCCAGCAACAAAATATACAGCCTCTGCAAGGCTCAAACCTAGGGCCCTGCACACCATAGCCAAAGTGATTTACCATGTCAGATATACATAACCCTGATGTTTTCACAAACATATCATCCAGCACAGTCATTCAACAGTACAGGAAATGTATTTAAACATGTAGACGTATTTATTTATTTTACATTTGTTAACCGTGTTAGTCTGACTGAGCTTTTGGCTCATTTACAGAGAGACCCGGGGAGAAAAGCTCCTCAGTGAATAAAATGTAACAAAGTTCCATTACAGTCAGCAAAAAAATTACTATCAGGTTACAATAGCATGCATGCGTGTATATATATTTATATCTAAATAAATATATAAATATATATTATATATATAAATATATACATATACATATACATACATTTATATATATATATATATATATATATATATATATATATATATATACATACATTTATATATATATATATATATATATATATATATATATATATATATATATATATATATATATATATACACATACATACATACACATATGCATACATCTATAGAGGGGAAAACATACTGGACCTGATCATCACCAACATGGGGACTCTATGCTCCAGACCAGAAGTGTATCCCTCACTGGTAAGATCAGACCATAAACTAATCTCACTGGATATTCACATCCTGACCCCACCCCCTGCCCAGAAAACCACAGTGAAAAACTTCTCTAAGGCAAATTTCACACTCCTCAAAACCAAGGTGGAATCCTTCAAAGCCCCCGGGCCTGTGGAAAATACGGCCCAGACCGCAGAATCCTTTATAAATGCATTCTATGAACACCTTCAGGAATGCATGGATCATGCAATCCCAAATAAAACCAAGACCCAATCCTCCAAAGGCAGACGTCCTGTCTGGTGGACCCCAGCCATAAACAAACTATACAATAGAAGGAGGAAGCTACTACATGATAGAGCAAAATCCCAAAAAGGGAAGGTATCTCTGATCAGTGTTAGCAAAAAACTACGGGCACTGATAAAATAATTAAGGCCGGCTTCGGGAGAAAAATTGCACAGGACACTAAGGATAATCACAAGGCTTTCTTTAGTTATGTTAGGAACCTGGTGGGAATTCCCAGATATGCTCAGAATTAGTCCAAAATGACAAAAAATACACTGAACCCACAGACATTGCCAACATCCTAGCTGACAGGTTCAGCGCAAACTTCTCCCCCCCCTCCCCACCAAAATGGCAAATATCTATCCCAGCAGAGTGCTGCCCCCCTGACATCTCAGATGCTCAGGTAAGAGCCGCCCTCTCCAAAGCAAAAACGCAGCATCAATGGGACCAGATGGTATCCCAGGCTGCGTCCTACATGAACTCCAAGAAGAGCTAAACCCAAACATAAAACTACTGTTCAATCTCAGCCTTACCACAGGATATGTACCCAAAGAGTTGTGTACAGCAACAGTGGTCCCTCTCCACAAAGGTGGTGCCTCAATGGATCCTGGAAACTATCGCCCCATAAGCCTGACTAGCTTGGTCTGCAAAGCTCTGGAAAGGATCATCATGGACCTCATAAAAAAAGATATTACAGACACTGGATCCTACCCAGTTCGGCTTTGTTAAGGGCAGATCCTGCCTCTTAAACCTGGTCGATTTCTTTGAAACAGTCACCAAGGCCATTGACGAGGGAAAGGTGGTCCACACAGCCTACCTGGACCTCGCAAAAGCCTTAGCTACAATACCCCACTCGGGCATTATAGATAAGCTCACCAGCTTAAATATAAACCCCTATGTCACTAGATGGGTTGCAAACTGGCTCAAGGACAGAACCCACATGGTTAGAATTGCTGGAGCCATGTCAGACTCCAAACCAGTTACAAGTGGTGTCCCACAAGGCTCAGTCCTGGGACCTCTCCTGTTTGGTATATATTTCTCGGAGTTACAGGCCAACACGGAAGGACTGTGGCTGACCAAGTTCGCAGATGACTGCAAACTGGGCACTATAATCAACTCTCCAGCCGACACAAGCATCCCCCAGACAACTGGTGCCAGAGCCATGGCCTCAAGCTAAACACCAAAAAGTGTAAAGTCATCTCCTTTGGCAAAAACAAAGTGCCCACAAATTAGCACATAGGTGGTAATCCATTAAGTACAGAAGAAGTAATTAGGGACCTGGGGACCCAAGTTGATAGCAATCTCTCATTTGACAACCACATGGCCAAAGTGGTTAGAAAAACATTTTATATAGCCCACCTAATCATGAAGGGATTCACATCTAGATCATGGGAGGTCATCGTGCCTTTTTACTCATCCCTCATCAGGCCCATAATTGAGTACAATACCCTTTTTGGGATGTACCTTACCAGACACCTGCAGCAACTAGAAAGACCCCAAAAGTACCTCACCAAGAGGATCAAAGGGCTCAAACAGATGCCATATGCTGCCTGGTTAAAGAAACTCCAGCTGTACTCAGTGGCATACCGCCTGCTCAGAGGTGATCTGTGCCTGACGTATAAAGCCATGTCCAACCCGGAATTAATGGACATGCTGCACCTCAGAAAATCCAAATCCCATCGAGCTCTGCTCAGAGACTTGAACCTCAGCACTGAAATAAATAGGACATGCTGGAGGGACAGATTCATAACCCAGAGGCTCCCTTCACTCTGGAATAAAATCCCAGTCCAGGTTAGGCAGAGTCCCTCATTGACTCTCTTCAAGAGGAATCTTGATGAGTGGATGGGGATCATAGGTTTACCCTGGTATCACTTCTGTGTCACTGTTAGACAGAGGCACAGTATACTAACCTCGAAAAGGGCATAGCAAAATTAATTTAAAATGGGTGGCGAAAGCCAAACACACTCTGGCTAGGCTTATAAATGCCCTAGGGCAGATAGCCTAGTATGAACCTATGAACCTATGTATGTCTATATAGATATATATATATATATATATATATATACATATATATATATATATATATATATATGTGTGTGTGTGTGTGTCTGTGTGTGTGTGTGTGTGTATATATATATATATATATATATATATATATATATGTATATATATATATATATATATATATCAATATGTATATATATATATATATATATATATATATATATATATATGTATATACAGATATATATCTATAAATATAAATGAGAACATAAATACATTTATGACCACGGGCACCGTTAATGGGGGTGAGGGGGCCCAATCTACATGCGTTTCGTACGTATTGATATTACCCCCCCACAGCCAAACAGGTCTGCCCTGCAATACAACACCAACTGTTGCAAGTCCCATACCCAGGACCCGACACAACATGGGCACAAGATGTTAACAGTAATCCATCCCACCCATATGATGTCAGGCTGGTATCAATAACATATCATGCCGTACAGTCTGGCTACCATAGGGAATGTACAATGTGGAAGCAATAAACATTCCTAAGATACATATACACACACACACATATATGCATATACATATATACATATATATATATATATATATATATATATATATATATATATATATATATATGGGTTCACTACATAATCTCGAACTTTTGACATACCGAATTTCAAAAGCTCGAGACTATAAATCCGAAACCCCTATATACTGAAACTACACAAGCGCGAAATTTAAAATCCCGAACATCTAACACACATACAGCACACACATACACATACACACAGCTTCCCCCCACCAAACATATCACACTACACTACAGATAAGCAGGGGGGCAAGACTGCGCCCCCAACACCCACCCTACTTAAATATTCTAACTCCAAGATCGCACAGACACACAAAGCAAACTCACACCCACACGTTACAGTCCCTCGCACACACCTCACAGTCACAACATTCATTTACACACACTAAATCCCCTCACAAACACACTTACATACACTAAATCCCCTCACAAACACACTTAGACACACATACTTACCTGAACCGCAACACCAGAAACGCTAATTCAGTATCTCCGAACATCAGGATTTTGAATTTCGTGCTTCTGGCCTTTCGTTATTCCGGGGTTTCGGCTACATGGTCTCGAGCTTTTGAAATTCGGTATTTCAAAAGTTCAAGATTATGTAGTGAACTCATATACATATATATATATTATACATATATATATATACCTATATATGTAATTACAAATACACACACAGGGATATGTATATTGGGATACATATTTAGCGGGTGCACACCATACAGAACA
Source organism: Protopterus annectens (assembly GCF_019279795.1). Lineage (NCBI taxonomy): Eukaryota > Metazoa > Chordata > Ceratodontiformes > Protopteridae > Protopterus > Protopterus annectens. The sequence goes on from NC_056740.1 coordinate 348,017,674, forward strand.
GCCAGTATTCCTACAGTTGCCACCTTATCAAATGGACATTGTATGAGTCACCCATACAAAAGACAATTGTTGCCTGAAACATATACCCACAGAGAGGTCAAAGGATATAACACCACACACAGGTTTGCATACATGAGAAAGCTTTATTTGTGTACTATTACAGTTGTATATGCCATGCCATATAGCTATTTAGACTTTGAAATACATATAAACAGATTAATGCAACTCTCAAACAGATAATTTAATACAGTATTCCGGAAAGCATAACATATGTTGCTGTTCAGGCCAAGGCCTTCAAGTAGTACAACAGTAAAGACAGACTGGGCCACAGGATAACAATCAATCAACAGTAAGTAATGCAGATGTATAGTCCAGCAGCCTCTAACTACACTTTGTATGCAATCCCTAGGGGAAAAAGACTTCAGTTGACACAATGGGATGTATCTGTCACATAACAAGGCATAACTGAAACCATCACAATCATACTGACAAAGACAACTGTCTGTATGGCAGGAAGCAGTAGGCCAGCATTTTCCCAAGGTGAATTGTATGGTAATGTACATCCATATACCTTAAGGCAGCTTACTCTTGATATCCCTCACATGTTGTAACAGCCTAGGTTAGTTATGGTGCACCCCCCCATAGACTGACATACAGGGGCATATACCACTGTTACATACACTGACCTCTGGACTGCAGAAGCACACACATGTATTGTGCAGATGAAGCCCACATATATATGGACCCAATCCCACAATATGTGTGGGGGCCACAACAGCATTGGAATGATGGCAGGAATGGCAGCATGACATACTCACAGCCCACTACATAACAACCCCTGACTGCATGTCTTATGGACAAACCCTGGTATGTTGGTGGAGGACAGAGTCCGGAACACAGGCCCATATGTGAAATAGTGTTGTCATACACTAAACAAGTTGCTGGAGTTACAGGATAGTCTGCAGCATACCCTTAGTCAGGAATATGAAGTCAGAAACACAAATAGATGTAGCCATGTACTGATAGCACTCAACACACACACTGCCAGTGATATATCTGACACAAGACCTGTGTGGTGGACAGACAAAACATAACAGGCACACCTTTGGCCATCAAGTGGATAGGCCCACAGTTGAGAGCTATGCAGACAGACTGCATTCCATGTTAAACTAGTATGTACACACAAACCCTGTAACACTGGTGCTATACAATGAATACAACAACACTACTCACACTCTGTCTGTTGTTCTGGAATCTCATACAAATATGTAGCTGGCCTGAGTGTGCAAGTTCTCTTGTAAGAGGTATTGCGATCTGCTGTCTGTAACACTGCTGCCCACATACACAGGAAGGATGTCCGCCATACAGGAAAGGTAAAGCAACCATGCCCACATGATGTAGGGATTTATAATAGTGGGTTGTCATGACAGTGCTAATTGGAAGTACTACACAGCATGCTGCATGCAGGTAGCAAGTGGAGGACACTGACTGGTACAGAGGCCATCACCTTATCATGTGCATCACATACAAAAGCCATGTTGAAATATTTTCCAAGCAGCTCAATCCATTTACTGGAGAGAGAGGGGGAGAGAGAGAGAAACTGAAACCAAAACCGAACTGAAACAGAAATAATCAAACAAACAAACCTAGAAAGAAAGCAGGCTAAAGCCAAAGCTAAGGAGGTAAAAAAATACTCCTACAAGGAAACCATCCAAAACAGACCTCATTCCCACAACAGGTATGTGAAGTATATATGCATGCACTTGACAGTAGTACTTGGTCCATAATACTGGGGTAGATGATGTGGAATGATATATATGTGCCATCAGGTGTTGTTGTAAGGATGTTCAGCTGAACAACTGCTATGGACAATAGAGTCTGTCCCTGTGGGTAGTGGGCCATACCCGTCAATTGTGCAGAGCAGCACTGACTGACAAGATGTAAGCCAACATAGTGTGTGTTGTGTAATGGAAAGCATGTATATTACTGTGGCCAATAGCTGGTGGTGGAAGTAATGCCATAATGATGGACATGTGGGTTCCAAAGCCCACCACTTGCAGTACACTCAGGTTAACATGTATTGTAGCAAGCTGAAATGCCATAGGTGTGTAATAGGCTTACCAGCAATCTGGCCCTATATATACCCCCTTAAGGTTAGGCAGTGTCCATATGTGGCACCTGTGTGTGTTGTAGCAATGCAGTACAGTGCAGCTGTGCAGGAAGGAGAGTTAGAGATTGTGGACCTGATGTCTGAATGTACCCCATATATATAGGTATGTATATGTGTACACACACACACACACACACACACACACACACACACACACACACACACATATATATATATATATATATATATATATATATATATATATATATATATATATAGGTAAGTACTAGGCTATCTGCCAAAGGGCATTAGCCTAGTACTTTTATATATATATATATATATATATATATATATATATATATATATAAAATAGGCTTACCTATTATCACACACGTGTATGTCTACAGATATACAGACACCCATATGTAGACACACACACACACACACACACACACATATATATATATATATATATATGTGTGTGTGTGTGTGTGTGTGTGTTTACATATATACAAACACACACACACACACACACACACACACACACACACACACACACACACACACACACACACACACACACGTATGTATGTAAATACATGTCCCTTATATTTCCACCACAGTGCTACTTGCTATGTGTGAGGGAACATCACACATAGCAATACACACAGATATATATATAGCTGTAAGTGTGTGCAGCATGGATGGTTATGTCACATGTAAACCCCTTGTTGGGACCACATTGCCCTTGTCTGTGAAGTAGGGAATGGGAATATGGGGAAGGATAGCAGGCATATTTGTGGAGGTGGTTCGGGTTGGTAGATATAGAGGACAGCCTACAGGGGTGGTATATGACACGTGGTGGGTAAACACCCTGGATGGTGGGTGTGGTCTGTGATGTGGAAGCTCCATGAGCCCTCATATGGAAACAGTGGGAACAAGGCCCCCACCCATTGCTAGTCATAAAAGCAGCTTCATGGCCCTGAAGCTGCCTGGTCTAGAGGCAGAGCAGGAGGAGCATGTTGGCCCTGTGCTTGTGTACTGAGGGCCTCCATGTGCTGTAGCACATCCCACAAGTGTCTGTGGAGCCCCCTATGGAAGAGACCCTGGACCTGACCTCGGGTGACAAGGATCATGTGTGTGTGTGCCCCCGGGGGACACACCATCCCCTGAGGTGGTTCCACCTGAAGGTAGTGCTGGACCAGTAGATGAGGAGGCCCCAGGGTGAGTCCCACATGCGATGTGGCCTGGTAACATGGCCAGATGAGGTGGGAGAGGTGGTTCTGCTGGCAACTATTCCCTAAACATGCTGTTGTGTCACTGTTATAGAATGTATGTGGGTAGTAATAGTCCACACAATCCCGGAGCATGTCCAACAGCATGCATAGATATCCCCAGTAACACAGAATGACAGATGTCCAGCAATCACATAGCAGGCATACCACATGCATATATGGAACCATAGTGGCCCTGACAATGGCAAGCAGGTGAAATAGTCAGTAACAGGCCAGCAATGATAGTGTCCCCACAGGGAGCATGGCTACAAACACATAGCACAAAGCGTGGTACAATATAATATATGTCCCAATGGTAGGTAAGCTGTAGCCATACCTATTGAGTTGTGTGAACAGTTTGTTGTCACTGATATGATGGGGGAGCAGAGACAGAGATGTGTATTAAGAACTATGGTAACCTTGCTGTATGAGTTGCTCAGACCTATTTCCATCTTTATGTCTTTCAGGCAAGATGTACCGTGGCTGGTTACCAGTGTATTCAGCAGCAGAAAATGAGGTCATTCTTAACCACCTGATACAGCACTATCAAGTTGTCTTTGGCAGGACAGCCCATGAGCAGCAGGAGCGGACCACCATGTGGAACGATCTAGTCCACAGGCTCTATGATGTAGGCCTGCATAACCGCAGTTATGAGCAGGTCCAGCATCATTATAGTGACCTGCTTCGCAATGCCCGTTGGCATGCTGCTGCAGTCTCGGGGGGATCACCTTGCAACGGGGGGATCATGCCATCCACCCCCCCGACACTTGTTGAGGGGCTCCTCGCCAGCCTCGTGGCACCTGCTCTCCTGCACACGCAACAACTGGTGAAGACCATTGTGGAGGTGGGTGCTATCCACACACTGGCTGAGGAGCATGCAGGTAAGGCCACAGGGCACATCAGTGGACCACTGTTGCTTATGCATCTGCATCTGTAGCGGTAGATCATGCATATGTGAGATGTCATATATATAGTCTGTTGCTGCATAGTAGTAATAAACAGATATGCATAAGCTGTAGTATTGTGGACTTGTACTGCTGATGTACTGTAATGCTGCACCCACCCTGTAGTAATGCCACAACTGTGTCCACTGACATCACATCTGTCACACTCTTATGTAGGTCCCTCTGGTATACCACCAAGGCAGCAGCCTGTAGCTGGTGAGTATGGTTTATGTTCATTCTTGCCAATACACCGGTCATGTAATGGCTATGGTATATTCCATGCACATATCTAACACACCTACCCATAATGCATGCCGTACATGTTCACGTAATGTTGCTGTTAACTGCACTGCATCACAGTGGTGACCATGATGGGGTATCTGAAGGGTATGTCACACACCTGCAAGATAACTAACATCCTTTCATTGTGAAATGTGTCCACAGGGATGAACATAATCGTGGGACACATGGCCTACAGTAGGGACATGTGTGAAACATCACCCTTATACAGTGCTACAACAGTGTATATACCAGTAATACAATGGCAACTGTTACATATCTACACTATGGCATATCATAATACTGTGGTCCACAACCCTTAACACCTGCAATGTTGTCCCAACATGAGCACTGAGTGTGTAATATGGAACCATAGGTTAGGGCAGCAAATATGGGGAATATACACCTTCACAAACACTGGAAGCATATGTGTACACACGCTCCAGAGAAAATATAGTGGAGCCAGCTGTTAAGGTACTGCCTGCATGCATTTGTCATGGAAATGCACCGTTCAGCAAATACACGTCCCCAATGTCATGTCACGTAGTGGTCAGCTGTCCAAGACGTTTGGCCATCAAATGTGCACACTTACCTGCAACAGAGGTAGGCATGGCTTGCACACATCTTACATAACATGGCATGGTCCCCATACCCAACAGGTAGCACCCATGAGCTGCACATGTAGCCATAACTCACCATTGCATATGCCATGGCAAACAGTGCAGTCATGTATGTGGCAATGATGTATGGAACAGGAATGATGTAGGAAATAAACAGATGGCTACCCAAGGCAAATGCTGTCACATGTAGCAAACTGGTCATGCGGGCTGCCACAACACTGAGGGGTAGCAGGAATGTTCAGCAAGTACTGACTGTGCAGTACCCATGTCAGCAATTGCCTGGACTCTGCAAGCGCATGGCCTATGGGTTAGGGTAAACAGATGTGACAGTTGTACCACAGGATACATCAGCCAGGCCTGTCTACAGGTAGTGCATGCATAACAGAAGATGTCCCCAACAGTCATGCATTGCAATGTGTACTGGTGTACCATGACCACACTGGAAACCTACAGACAGTATTATGTAAGATACAGGTGCTGCACAACCAATGCCTCACCCCACCTCAGGCCCACCATCCCCATCTGTACTGTGCTGGTGCCAGTATACATCTGTATGTTTGCCAATCATTAGCTGGGACTAGACTGTTACAAGTGGTGTTCAGTGTTTGGGACACTGTAAACTGACACACATTTGTAGGCCATAGTTGTCAAGCATCTGCAAAAAGGCTGAAGGTGGGGAGGGTGTGTCATCATGACACACCAGTGCACTGCAGCAGGGATCCTAAGGATGCTAAGAATGGCTGTATCTGCACACAGTCAGGTTCAGGAACTGTGGCAGACATACCCTAACTCAACAGCAATAGTGATGGTAGTGTGTGAATTCCAAGGGATGCGCACATGAGTAGACCTTGCAATCATGCAGAGTTGGGGGACATGTGTAGGGCAGACTGACCATATACTGGCAAATGCAGATGTCCCATGTTAGTATACCCCTGCCAGGAATAGTGACTGCTGTAGTATACATAACAATAGGTGCAACAAACTGTCATGATAAGGTAGTGCACACATATGCACCCACGGAGTGTATGCATTGTGGTCAGCATCTGCACACCTTACACATTTGTTAGACACTGCATGTGAATGTACAGGACATATGCCACATATCAGGCTCATGTAATATTAATATATGAGGTGATGTGGTCCCATGGCATATCACAGAAGAGTGTGTCATATCAATAAGGGTGTGTACACTCCCCATAGCCACTGTAAGGTTTGACGGTTGTCAGTGTAATAGTATTGTATTGGTCATACATGCACCGCTGATGTTGAGATCTGTAAACCAGACATCAGGCATTCACAAATGACATCTGTCCACATATCATCCAAGGTATGCGTCACTCAAACACATAGGGGCTGTGAGCATTAGAGCAGACATAACTGACATGGTAATACACATTCAGCAATGGTTTGTACACCTGTGAGGTTTGGTGCACAGTACATGGCAGGGTGCAGAACAGGTGCACAGCAATACTGTGTACATGGGTGCAGTGTTTTCCAGGGGAAGGGGCATCACCTACTAACACAGCTCCTGCATCACACACATGTATGCTGTTGCTAGCATGGATTGACTATAGCTGCACTGCATGCTGTTGAGTACCATATGTTATGCATGTTGACAGATGGGTAATGAGAGGACTGTGTGTACTATCTTTGTGCAACCTCACCTGTAGGTGTGTGTGTGTGTGTGTGTGTGTGTGTGTGTGTGTGTGTGTGTGTGTGTGTGTGTGTGTGTGTGGTGGGGGGTTATTTAGTCTGTAAATGCACTCTAGTGGAGTGGAGGGGGTTTGATGCATGTAGGATGTGTGTGTGTGCATGTGTGTGTGTTTGTGCGGGTGTCCATGTATGCACATGTGTGATTGTGGGATTGTTCATACGGCAGTACTTCCCTTTGGAATCGTGCAGTACATGGACATGGACTGACAAATGAGACACCAGGAATACTTGTCTGATATGTAATCACAGGATAGCTGACAGTATAATGAGGTCTGTAGCATGGAACATGCATTGGGAGGGAAACTAGACACCAGGTATACCCTTAATATTGCAATTAGACAGATGCATTGGGGAATTACTAGACAATACCATGGAGTGTATCCATATATTGCTGTTGTCCACATGATAAGTTGATTGAGCAGCAGATCTGGCATGTACCGAGCAATAGTTACGTATGACACTCCAGTGCATAACATTATGGGGTGAACGTAGTAGCCCCTAATATATGGGGGCCATACTCATGATGTCCAGTAATACCCAGGGGGAACACTGGATGACAGCAGTGAGGCCATGTAAAACCTACTCCACTCAAGTCGAGGAGGTAATGGAGTAACAGGTCTTGTGTTGTGATCACTCGTCTAGGCATTTAGAGGAATGATACGTTAATGAGTGGTATTAATGAGTGTATGTTACCAAGTGTGATGCAGGATGGGTAACTTATGTGACTAAACATGGGACTGTCTGTAAACTCAGGGACAGGTAAGTATTATGGTGGAATTTCAGTGTGTGTGTGTGTGCGCGCGTGTGTGTGTGTGTGTGTGTGTGTGTGTGTGTGTGTGTGTGTGTGTGTGTGTGTGTGTGTGTGTGTGTGTGTACTGTTATGCAATACTGTACAGGTCTTAAAGTGCATTTCTTGTTTTCCCCCACTGTTGGCGAGGTGGGACAGGGTCCCTCCTGCATCCAGTCTAATGTTGGTGTCCATACAGACACCAAAGATGATGATAGGACTGTTGAGGCACAGGCAGGGTTGTCAGAGGCCAAAACTGCTCCATTGTTTGACATCCCCCTCTTAGCCACCCCAACCTCACACACAGTTACAGTGCCCCATCACCAGTGGCCATAGCAGAGGGATAGTTGGAGGTTGGTGGCAGTGCACAGGAGAGTGTGGTATCTATGCCTACTGTGTCTGGTCACAGCAAGCATAGCCAGATGTCTGGAAAGGCACCAAATAGGCAGATGTACCAGGGTGCTCGTGGTAGGTCCACTGGTCATCATGCCCCTGGCAGAAGTGCCACAACTGGTACCACCAGGTGCATGTTTCAGACTGTCATGAGGGCGCAGGCATGTATGGAACTGTATACCAGACAGGGCCTGAGGCTGCAGAGGGCTGCTCTCTTATCTGAAAGTGACAACTTCCATGAACTTGCTGGTGGCCTCTATGATTATACCGAGGTAATGGATAGACAGTTGGGTGAGATGGTATGCCTCATCGACCGTGGTTTGTCCGTGCTCGAACATGTGGTGGGAGTGGGACACCAGCCATGTGCACATAGGGCAGCAACAGCTGGTGGTCGACGTGGATGTGCTAGGACACCAAGGCGCTCCCATAGTGGCAGTACGAGCCCCAGCACTGTAGTGGGGGGCGCTGTCCACACCACATCACAGCAGGTCATGTGCACGTGGCCCTGACCAGTCCAATGAGGGACCTGGTTCCAGTGGACATCTGACATTTGCAGGGAAGAGTAGCACATCGAGTCCTGTACCTGGACGTGCCCATGGAACCCCTGGCAGGCACAGTCCCGTGTGTCTGTGGTCAGAGGCTGTGAACTGCACACCCTGCCAGGTATGGTCTGCAGCTGTCCAAGAAACACCTGTATAGGGCAGCCACATGGCAGAACTGAGTGCATGCATACCCACACACTATATAAACACATCTAGGGCAACCCCATACCTACACACACCACATTACCATGCCCATTTCAACTAATTACAACCGTCACCCACACACATGGTGTCAAACGTATGGCCCACCCTCAGTCTCTGGAAAACCAACAACACACCCTATGCATATGATGATACCTGTGCCACATCCCTGTCATCCATAACATCAATGCAGGGACAGGCTAATATGGTTCTGATGCGCACAGTGACTGTACTACAGTGTACCAATGTACTGCTGTGTAATATGTTGTCAAGAGTAATGTTTAATGCATACATGTCAGGTAGTGTTGCTGTTCAGCCTTGATGCATTATAGCTGTTAGTAACACTGAGTGATTTTGGTCTCCATAATGTTATCCATCTGTGTTGTAGGTGTACATGTGTCAGCAGGAGGATGGTCTGCAGTCATATTCCACAAGGGGTATGACACTGTGATGACACCATGGCTGTGACATATCCTGGGTACAGTTGAACACATGTCACAAGTTTGTATAACAGTTACTGCCTGTGCCACATGGACAGGTGACCTGCTGGGACATGTATAATCAGCAACCTGATGTAGATCCATCCACATACACGCACACTCTTACTTTGCAACACTGGGACTAGACCCCTACCTAGGTATGTAGCGCTACTGAAGTGTGTGGCTTTCATTGCACACACCACACAGTGTTTAGGGTGAGGTGTGTTCCAGGTTACATGTTACATGCAGAACATCCCCAGACATGTACAGTATGGTAATGGGGGATGTAATGATTGTATATGGGCAATACATAGTGTGACATACCATCATATACACATTAACAGGCACATAACAGGCAGACACACATCTGAGAGACATGGGCCTATCAGTGCTAACTAACTTGTCAGTGTGTCCAATGTGTTACAGGTAGGCTGCGCACAGCACATGCATAACTGGGTTGGATTGTGGTATCCGTTACCTGTATAGTTGATGGTGACAGTGGTCACCATAGAGTGGTACATGGGACATGTACCGGGTGTACCATGGTGTAATGACAGTGTACACAGCACCCACACCCCACAGTGGATATTGTACATGCTGGAACCCATGATGACACTCAGACATACCCACCATCACACAATGCCCACGACTGCGATACAACCCATTGTCCATCCCAACAGTGGTACTACAGGGATAAGCATCTAATGGACATGCCACAGGCATAGTAGGGTGGTGCATTGTCATGCCTCACCTCTGGGCAGCAACAACACTCTCTGTACTACTGTGTGGCAATGCGTATTGTAATAGGAGTATGTGGCCTTGCAATGCTGTACCTTACAGATGTACAGACATGCACACATACACACTTGCCAGAACTCAATGGGTATCCCATGCCTATCGACCCATTTGTACAACACTGTTGTACTGGTACTGCAAGGTTCATGTAGCGTTAGGGAGAGGAGCATAACAGGGTACATGTAATGTCTGGTACAGCAGCAGCCACATCTTACTATGGCAATGGTTGTTGCAATGGGTGTGAAGGCCCTCATGGTATTCCCATCTACAGGTGTACTAACACACAGACACTGCTATCCTCAGTAATGCACACATACACATTTGTCAGTATTAAGGTGCATCGCTGCAGGTGGCCATAGGTGTGTACCTGGCTATTGCCCATGGAGAGATGGGAAGTGTAGGAGATGTGTGTACAGTGGTATCATGCCACCTGCCGTGTGCCAGCAGGCAGTCTATTGACAGACACCACTGTAGTGACCCTCAGGGTGAGAGTGATATGCATCAGCCAATCATCTGGGTGCCTCCTGCAAATGGTCACTGAGGTGATCCATTTGACAGGTATGCAACATGTATTACAACACATGGTTAGTGTCTGTAATGGAGACCTGTACCCAAGCATGTTCTGTTGACTGCGGTAGTGTAGTGGAGGTACCCGTGGCATGTGTGTACAGGTTGTTGTGTCCTATATGTGCCAGTTATAACACAGCTGGGCAGACATGTCAGTGTCAGTCAAGCATAGGTTGCCTGTACGTATCCAAGCTGGATACCTGCCATCTGCACATCTGTACAGGGACTTACAGACATCAACTTGGCAAGTAGCTATGCAGTAGAATGAATTTGTCAACAGATAGACATCTGACACCACTATGTCTGTGCAGGGACTTACATACATCATCTTGGCAAGTAGCTATGCAGTAGGATGAATGTGTCATCAGATAGATGTCTGACACCAATATGTATGCCATTACTACATGTTGGAAGCCCTCACTGACATGTGCTGTACAGACAGTAGTCTACAGTTACTTTCCACATGTCAGATCATTATTTATTAGGGGGTATATACTGTTGTCCTGTTCGATTCTCAGCTAGAGCGTCTTCTGTGTGGAGACATGCATGAATGGGCCTACCTTCATTGAAGGTTGTACATCAGGGCTGGCAACTCGGCACGTAAAAAATCAACTGCCAATCATTAGCGGACCAAAGTTCCGCTGTGGTGACCTCTAATCGGGAAAAGCCAAAAGACAAAACATATACTGTGATGCAGCTCACACACCAGGGACACGACAGTGAGGCCTCAGAGTCCAGCTATGCCTGCAGGGGTGCTTATTGTCAGTACTACATTTAGCAATCTACTCTTGCCTGGAAAAACACTGAGTCTGTCAACAGTAGTAACTCCATGATACACTACATGCCAGTGTGACAGCATGTAACCTGGGTTACTTCCCTTGTATGTAACACATTCACATGGATAAGAGTGATGTACAGGTCTTATATACTTGAGTGTCCCAGACATGACACTCACATCCCTTGCTACTGTAATGACGGCACATAGACGCATGTTTTGTACATGGCATTACATACACTTATTACAGATGTCATTACCCTGCTATGTTATCAGATTTGGATGTGAACACTGGTTACCAGGGCTGAGCCATGCTTTGGAGGTGTCAGCATTGCTGCAATATAACAGCTGAGCACATTTGCGCACTGGTAAGCGAAGCCTAAACGGTGTAAGCACCCTTACGTTTAACCTTACGTTAGCACCACTTAGCTTCGCACAAACCTGCGCAAACACACGTAAAGCTGCTCAAAACTGCCTTAACCACTCTGTATCCAACAGCCCTTGTTCTGCCCAGCAACAAAATACACAGCCCTTGCAGGTCTTGAACCCAGGACTCTGTGCACTATAGTTACAACAGTTAACCACTACGCCATGACAGTTGTGAAGACAGTTGTTGATTTTCAATATATCTGTCAGTACACATATTGAATAGTATTGAACAATTGCTTTGACTTCCACAATTGTGTAGTACTTGTTAGTGATATTACTGTTGCATCACGTATGTTGTTATATCTAAATATACACATATCAGATACATACGGTGTGATACATCTGGGAAGGTATACACAACCATAATGTTTACACATGACAAGGATGTGGATATATACATATAGATATATTTCTACATGTATATGTATTTCTACACATCTATATAGTGCATCATATAGGGTCTATATTACTTCACCAAAACGGCTGAAGTTCGAACACCATATGTTCGAATTTCAAACCACGAATTGCACAAACATCGAAGTCTTAGAACAGTGATTTTTTTTCCCAGGGAAAAAATCGCTGTTCCAAGAAACACACACACAACACAAGCACACCAAAAAAAATCAATCCACACACATACACTTAAAATCCTACATCTAACCCTACACTAAACTATACATACACTACTACCTATCCACTTACCTTAACCCAAATCCTAACCCTAAGATCCGTCACTATCGTTCACTCACCTGACCCGCGCCCTATCCCTAACTCACCTATCCTGCCCTAACTCTAAAGTCTGTCACTATCGTACATCTACCTCACCCGCGCCCTAACCCTAACGTCCTCACAGTTGCACACTTACCTGAACCCTACCGGTAACTTCCCACCACAGTCCTGATAATCGTGAAGCCACAGAAACGGCCCACTGAATTCTTTCCCTGGGAAAGAATTTGATGTTCCGCTGCTTTGCGATAATCAGTGTTCGAACTTTACAGTTCGAACATCTGGTATTCGATCGTCAACCATTTCAATGGACTGATATAGACCCCATCATATGTATGGCCAGTTTTAGATCTCGCTGTATGTATATATATATATATATATATATATATATATATATATATATATAATATATATATATATATATATATATATATATATATATATATATATATATATGCACATCCTATGTGTACAGTTATACCTATTTATGTTGATATATATGTAGATATCTATAACTATATGTGCATACATATCTAATCAAATATACCCATTTATGCCGATATATATATATATATATATATATATATATATATATATATATATATATATATATATATAGGTACATATCCATAACTATATGTGCATATATATCTATATATCTGTATATGTGTAGACATATATAGCTGTGTATATGTATATATATATATATATATATATATATATATGTAAATATGTATATGTATATATGTATATATATATGTATGTATATATATATATAAATATATATATATGTATATATATATATATATATATATATATATATATATATATATATATATATATATATATATATATATATATACATATATGTTTACCATATGTCCAGAACATGGAGTGGAGTCCTACCTCAGCACCAATAGTCCCAACCTTTTAGTGCAAGGGGATGTCATGTATGTATTGCAGGTATATATGTAGACTGTTGCTACTGTAACGGGTTGTCTTAACAGACATGTTGTGTGTGAGAGGTCACATCTGCTTTTGACATGTATGCCATTGGTTACTGACAGACATCCTAAGGACATCATAGTACAGTACCACTGCTAGCACAGTAATGATCCTGTGGACTACAGCAGAGATATGACCAATATATGTTGACAGTCTGGCACTCTGTGGTCAGTCCAGAGGTGTACACAGATCCCCTTCATGTGAGACATGTGGACCACGCCTGACAATGTAGATGTTAACAGCCATGTACATGGGTATATCACGTAAATACTGGACTACATATGCCCACACAGTTTATGCATTCACATATGCCAGTCTGTCCTGACACATAATACCTGGTGGTGTAGAGGTCACATGGCCATATACTACCCAGTAGTTAGTGACATACATCTGTACAGAATCCCACTGCTTTGTCAGAAATACACAACAGTTATGGTGGCCTGGCAGCATTATGCCTTGCAAATATCTGGACATAGCACACTGGGTAATTACACTAAGCTACTAGGCATGTAACAAAGCACTGTGCACACTACAGGCAGACTGCCACAACACTGGACTACATTTTGTATGGGGGAATTCACATGTACCTGCAAATATAGCAGGCTCTGCACACATGTCACAGCACAGAGTAACAGACACCTATGAGAAAGTGCATACTCACAACCAGTTTGAACACAGCCACAGCCACATATGGTATGCAAGCTTAATATGACACTATATGGACTGTCTGATAAACACCATCTTCATATGTGCCACTCACACACTAACCCTACATAAACTGGGTCACGACACAGTGTGATCCGATGCCTGTCTGTGGTATGGGACACATGTGTGTTTGGCCCTACAGACATGTGAGCTGATAGGGTACCATACAGTGGAGCAACATGTAACATCAGATAGAACAGGACCAAGAACAATGGCATCTACTACAGTCTGTGCACAGCCCGTGGTACTTATGTGCAATACACATACTGTCAACAGTCATCATAAGTACACAGACCCCAATACTGTACACACAATCACAGAATGCCCAGGTTATGTCCACAGAAATAACCCCTACTATACATAACATGTCTAGCAGTCTAATATCTGACTGGCTTGTTATCAGGTATGATGTCAATAAATAATGGTGTACAGAACATATGCACCTCTTACTGCATGACATATGTACAAAGGTTGACAGACTTGTGGCTGGAGCCACAAACACTGGGCCAATATTGGCATGTTCCTGTGCTACCCTCATACATTTACTGTTGTACTACGGTTTGTTGTGACATGTGTCCTTTGAGGGATATGAAGTCAGTAACTCTCATGGCTGTCACCATGTACTGACTGCAATCCTCAGACTATGCTTCTGCAGTTCTAAGATAGGTGATCTGTGAGTAACACAAGAAACATAAGACTCCACACACACTGCCCAGTCTGCAGATAACCCTACAGGTGGGAGTTTCCTCAAATACATAACACTGTTATGACAGGTATTAAATCATGTAGACCAGCCATATCCACACACACACACACACACACACACACACACACACACACACACACACACACACACACACACACTGTTAAACCAACATTACTCCAAATGCAGAAGAGCAACACTTACATTCTGTAGTCATGTCTGGCACACCCCCCTTCTGTTTGTTGGCCTGTCTCTACAGTGCATGTTGTTAGAGGTAAATCCCAATACCATCTGTGATGCTATTTGCCAAACACCAAAATGAGGTCCTGCTCATAGTGAATGAAAAGGCCCAACACCCACATAATGTTCCTAGATATTGGAGTGTGTTTCCATGCAATTGGCTATGGGAATGTTACCACAGCTTTTCCACATGCAGTCAGCTAGAGGGAACTGCAATTCGTGCAGAGGCCATCAGCTGATCATGAGCATCACTTACAAAACACAAGCTGCTGCCTAAGCAAACTAGGTTTACTTCTCCACATCCACCAGAAAGGGAGTGAGACAAACAGAGAGAGAGAGAGACAAAGTAAGTCAGGGAGGGGGCAGGAGAGTAAAACCTAAGCATGTTTGTGACACACACTTACCAGTACATGGTTTCAACCCCCTGACTGACTGTGTATTGTTATCACATGTCTATGCAGGTAATGCATGCACCACATAGCTTACATGTTGGGGAGCTGTCCAAAGGTATAGCTGATGGTGAGTGACATCTGCAACAGTGATATAGGAGCGATAAGGTAGGTGTAGTACACATGCCTGTCCACATGAACAGGTGTCAATGTCAACACAGCCACACCCTGTCAGGGACTCACACATGTTAGCACAGTTGGCAGGGTCATTAATAGAGTTCCTAACTAGTTTTCCACAATACAGTAATACACAGGTATCACATGCACCACAGGGGTTATCTAGATGATATATGGGCAAAGGGTATGTGAAGGTGTCTGACATCAGACAGCATGCTTTAGTAGGCCAATGGGAGTTGTAGTGAGTGTAAATGGGGTTGAAAGCATTATACTCCACACACACAGATACAGGGTGCCAGTACTGACATGCATGGGTGCATTGCTTCACATGTGTGTAGTGGTTGACTGTGCCAGAGTGCTGTACAAGGCTAGATGAAGGGTATACCTTTGCATCAGGCCACATGACAATGGTCTACCATGTGGCTCAGGGGTATAGTGTCTGGATTGGCCCACACAGATGGGTATTGTATTCAACATCCAGTCCTCTGGGTTACTATTGTGTGTGGCCAGTGCTGTGCAATGCTTGCCATGTATGTGTTCTATAGTCCATGACATGGACAGTGTCTGGGATGTGCACACATCCCACATGCATATTCAGTGACATGTGGAACTGTACCTGGAGTATCTGGCCCATGTTGTGTACACAGATTATCATCAGATGTGCCAGTCCTGGCCTCATGTGGCAGGAACTGGTAATGGTCACCAGGTTGACCCTGCACCTACATTGATAGCATGATACAGGTATTCCCTGGTGTCAGTGGCATCTGTCCATACAGGGCATGTGTTTAAGACATGGTATGTCCTTTGTGGGTCACATTTGATGGCACTACAGTTGTTGCAGGCATCCAGTGGGGAACATAGTGAAGGTGCACTGTCTGCAATTATGTGCCTATTGTAGTGGTGGGACAGGGTGCCATGCCCTCTGTAATCCACTGCAATCACACCATGGTTAGTATCTGTGAGTAATATGCAGGGTACTACCAACAAAGTGGTTGTTGCCTAGTCGAGTGTGTTTGTGTATGAGACATGGGTTGAGAGTGTTCTCTGGGTAATACAAGGGTTGCCTAATTTGTTTGCCAGGCCTTGATGTCACGTGTACGGGTATGGATTGGCAACCCCAGCCTCTCTGCTGTTTGACATCTATTATCCTTGTAAGGTGGACATTGTGACATATAATAGACCCACCATATAACAAATTTGCAAAACCCGCTGCCCAATGAGTCCAGTTGTTACACACTCACAGCCACCTCCACACAGGATACAAATGACAAACACACACACACACACACACTCTCTCACACAAGCACACACAGTCCAAGTCTCACAGTTGCTATGTCTGGGATTGGAACTCCTACATAACTAGTTTATGACACTACAGCATTACGCAGTTATAGGGCATGCCACAGAGATTACTGGACTACTCCTGCCCCAAAGATGTATTTCAAAGGGAATGACATCAGCAGGCTTGCCAAAGTAGGGCACTGGAGGTTGTATTGAATGTGAATGGCCTCAAAAGCATTGCTCCCTACACAGACAAACAAACACACACACAAACATCCACACTTGCCATGTCTGGGAATAGAACTCCTACCGAACTACTGTATCACACTACAGCATTACGCTGTTATAGGACACACCACGGAGATTACTGGACTACTCCTTCCCCAAAAGTGTATTTCAAAATAAATGACAACAGCAGGCTTGCCAAAGAAGGGCAGTGGAGGTTGTATTGACTGTGAATTGTCTCAAAAGCATTGCTGCCTACACAGACAAACACACACACAAATATCCACACTTGCCATGTCTGGGAATAGAACTCCTACATCACACTACAGCATTACGCTGTTATAGGATGCACCATGGAGATTACTGGGCTACTCCTTCCCCAAAGGTGTATTTCAAGGTGAATGACATCAGCAGGCATGCAAAAGTAGGGCATTTCAAATTGTAGTGAGTGTGACTATTCTAAAAAGCATTGATCCCTACACAGACAAACACACACACACACACACACACACACACACACACACACACACACACACACACACACACACACACACACACACAGTTGCCACGTTTGGGATTAGAACTCCTACCTAACTAGTTTATCATACTACAGCATTTTGCAGTTATAGGATGTGCCACAGAGATTACTGGGTTACTTCTTCCCCAAAGATGTATTTCAAAGTTAATGACATCAGCAGGCTTGCCAAAGTAGGGCACTGGAGGTTGTAGTGACTGCGAATGGCCTCAAAAGCATTGCTCCCTACACAGACTAACACACACACACACACACACAAACATCCACACTTGCCGTGTTTGGGAATAGAACTCCTACCTAACTAGTTTATCACACTACAGCATTATGTAGTTATAGGATGTGCCACAGAGATTACTGGGCTTCTCTTTCCCCAAAGATGTATTTCAAAGTGAATGACATCAGCAGGCTTGGCAAAGAAGGGCAATGGAGGTTGTAGTGACTGTGGATGGCCTCAAACGCATTGCTCTCTACACAGACAAACTACCACACAAACACACAAACATCCACACTTGCCATGTTGAGGAAGAGAACTCCTACCTAACTAGTTTATCACACTGTAGCATTATGCACTTATAGGACGCGCCACAGAGATTACTGGGCTACTCCTTCCCCAAAGGTGTATTTCAAAGTGAATGACAGCAGGCTTGCCAAAGAAGGGCACTGGAGGTTGTAGTGACTGTGAATGGCCTCAAAAGCATTGCTCCCTGCACAAACTAACACACACACAAACATACACACTTGCCATGTCTGGGAATAGAACTCCTACCTACCTAGTTTATCACACTACAACATTATGCAGTTATAGGACATGCCACAGAGATTACTGGGCTACTCCTTCCCCAAAGTAAATGACATCAGCAGGCATGCCAAAGTAGGGCATTTGAATTGTAGTGAGTGTGACTAGCCTAAAAAGCATTGATCCCTACACACACACACACACACACACACACACACACACACACACACACACACACACACACTTGCCATGTCTGGGATTAGAACTCCTATCTAACTGGTTTATTGCAGTACAGCATTACGCAGTTATGGGATGCGCCACAGAGATTACTGGGCTACTCCTTCCCCAGAGGTGTATTTCAAAGTGACTGACATCAGCAGGCTTGCCATAGTATGGCAATGGGGAGGGCAGTGTATGTGCATAGGCCGTAACCCATTCATCTAGAGGCAGACACTCCACACTCAGGGACACACAGGTTTATATTCCACAAGTACGTGTATACATCTGCTAGATGACTACTGCCTTGTACAGTCATGTTGCACAGTTAGCACTAGCACCACAGAGTCTATAATTCTGAGGGATTCCAGAGGCAAATGTCTATGGTGAGTGACATTTACACATCATGTGGTTGTAGCCATTTGGCTGTGTGCTGGGTGGGACAGGCCTCATGATGGAAGGCTCTCTGTCACTGTCACTCTCTTCCACACATCTATGTATGTGTACTTTTGGCATATTATAGTGTGTTGTCCTTGGATATGTGTGTGTATTCCTATCCAATGTGTGTGCAAAGCATGACTGGTGCATACTGAGGAGTGTATGCACTAATATCTGCAACTGTCAGATATGTATGGTCCACTGTTGTTGCCAGACATGGGCTTCATTTCTTTGTGTGTGAGCATGTCCAGTATGACCTTTCAGTATTTTGTTGTCTGACATTGCCTTCATTTCTCTAAGTGTGGAAGCATGCCCAGTATGACCTTCTATATTGAATGTGTGAATTCATTCCAGGTAGATTGTACTCCAGGGAAGACGTTTGCATTCTACACCTACAGCTAGCAAACTGTTTCTGCAGGATATCTGTAGATCAGTTGACAATATGGGGTCAAAATGGGCAAGGGATAGTGGGTTACTGTAGGTAACTGTGTCTGTGCTGCGTCTGCTACATGGTCCTGGTGTTAGCAGAGATATTCAGCTATGTGTACTGTTATACACTGTGATGTTTTATGTCATCAAGTACTGTCAGGTAGACATATTTGCTTGCAGTGATGTCCTGGGGAACACAGGGTGAATGCAGCTGTGTCCAGTATTGTGGTCAAATGCCTACATATTCTTGCAAACTTATGCCATTCTGGAGAGAGAGCTGCAGACACTTGCTGCTGGGTCTGTGTAACTGGTTCAGCACCTTGGTACAGTGATGGCAGAAGATCCAATACTTGTACATCCATCGACGTGACAGTATGGCCTTATCTTGCTGTCGCAATACCTCACAGCTGTACAGATTCACACAGGTTACCCAGAGGCAGGGGTCATAAGTCAGGACATTACCCCTATTGTGGTTTATGAACAGGTTTGTAGCCACCCATTCTTGTCTTTGCAGCCAGGGATAGTATGTGAACACGGCTGTGTTTCGGACTTCGCACACTCCATGCTGCCCATGCTCCCCCCTCTATTATTCTATCCTCTTCCATACATTATGTAAACATTCTCTGATACTTTCCCTATAGTTATCACCTCATCACAGCAGTATATTGGTGTTGGTCCACAGTTCATGCAGTAGGACATGGTGGGCATGTTACTGTGGTTTGTCCACATGGCCTTGCATATGGGTTCTCTGGACTGTGTTATGTTGTTATTTGGGAGTCCATGACATAACATACATTGGCAGTATGGGTGAGATAGAGGCCTTTAGCAGAGGACTGTAGGCCATTTTGTAGTGATGCAGGACAGCTATAGCAGGCCGTTGCATTCTGTCAGTCCTACAGTCCCAGACTGCAGTACAGTATATTCCCCTGGGGTGACAGGGTAGGTGTGCTAGGTGTTCATGCTAATACTTTCTGTCAGTATTGATCCAGGGGTTTGGATGCTGGCAGGGTGCTGCTTACAGTTAGAGACACACCTACATGGGACACCTGCACTCCATGCTGCATTCTTTCACTATTGCCATACAAAGGTGGGGGTCATGTTGTACTCATTCCTAACAGCAGGGATAAGACTGGAGAGGTACCTGTGGGTGGTGGTTGGGTGAGCTGAGTGCATGTGTGCTATGGACACTACTTGCATCTGACTCACAGATATGCATGGGGCATTCCACTTATACTGGCTTGTGCAGGGACATCAACTGTTTCTCAATACATCATTCCTATGACCTTTGTGGTCTGCGAGTGTTTGGCCAGATGACATCGGTATTCTCTACTACAAGCCCAGATAATGTGCTGCAAACCTGTATAAACAATTCCAACAGTGTGTCCATTTAACGGTTACACATTGTACACTGTCTGTTTGGGGTACTTCCCCCTGTGTACTGCTTGTATATCTGGCCCGACAGTTATGCCATGTCCATCTTTCAGATGATGATACATATTACTTCCAAACATTTAAAACCAAATCAGTCCGTTGGGAGACCGCAACTACCACAGTTTAATATGAACGTCAGTAAAAAACTGATACAACGTTTTCGTCAGCATAAATCCCTGACTTCTTCGGATACACTGATGAGTTGCACAAACTGAGTTTATATAGTATGCAGTGATCAATTAAAAAACATTATTTAATTGAAGTTTAAAGCTATAAAACCTATTTCACTCCTCAGAACTATTAGGCTAGTAACTATGTAAAATATGTAAAAAATGTATATATATATATATGGATCTAGGTTATAACATCGACAACTAAGAAGAGCGACAGCTAGTTCCCCGACATGAAAACACAGACACAGACATAATCGAAACTGCAAATCACGGACATTGCACAGGTAACGGGTTTAAATTATGCTAATCTTGCCTACCATAAGGACTAAGTAATACAATGATCGTAACACATGCATAACACTGCCACACTTACTAAAACATGGTAGGCAAGATTAGCGTAATTTAAACCCGTTACCTGTGCAATGTCCATGATTTGCAGTTTCGATTATGTCTGTGTCGGTTTCGTCGGGGAACTGGCTGTTGCTCTTCTTAGTTGTCGATGTTATAACCTAGATCTATATATATATATATATATATATATATATATATATATACATATATATATATATATATATATATAAAAACATAAGTATACATAAAAATAATATAACCTAGAATATGTATTTAATAAAAATTAATGTTTGTACTATACAGACCACAAAACACATGTTCATAAAAACCTTTTGAAAAAAACTGAATCACAATATAGCAGCTTTCAATTTTAACAATGGTACAATAGATATACTATCATTCAGGCCAGGTACTTTATTAGCTTCCAATAGGATTTGCCAATAGGCTTCCCGATGTTCTAATCTAATCTCCCAAGGACCTCCTCTGTTGTCTCGATACATGGTCTCTAATACAAATAATTCAAACCTGGCCTGATTGCATACCAAGGTGTGTCGAAACAGGGCATTATTAGAATTTTGTCTCTGTAATTCGTATAGGTGTTCATATATCCTACGCTTCAGATGTCTTTCGGTTTTACCAACATAAAACCCTTGACACTTCTGACATGTAACTACATATATCAGCCCTTGACTATTACAATTGGAATAGGTGGATGCTGTTATCCACCTGTTCCTGGCCACAATATATATTTTGTCAGTGTGTGATATATATTTACATTGCGTGCAGGCTCCACACCTGTACGTTCCTTTATGTTGGTTAGAAAATCCGTTGGCCCAAGGTTCATACTCCAATATATTTTTAATATTGCTCCCTTTACGGAACACTGTTCTTGCAGTTTTTTTTTAAGGTTACTAAGGTCAGTGATGTCTCGGAAACTTTCCCATTCTTTTTCTACTATATTCCTGATAACACCAGAATTAGCACTATAATTGGTGACCAAAGTTTGACTAAACCCATCTTTAAAATCATGCTCCCCACTGACTCTCATAGATTTATCTACCTTGCCTGTACCTAGAATAGGTTTATATTTGGTATTCCTACCATCCATAACCTCTTTTTTGATGTCTGAAATAAATTCTTCAGGATACCCTCTCTCCTGAAACATTCGCGTGAGGTTTAGACATTCCTGTTTATAATCAAAATCATCAGAGGTCATGCGGGATGCCCTAATAAATTGTCCCTTGACTATACCTTTCTTCTGGTATCTTGGATGGGAACTGTTATAATGAATATAACTGCTAGAAAAAGTAGGTTTCCTGTAGATGGTAGATTTGAAAGCTGTATCTTCCATCCTTAAGGATACATCTAAGTAATTGACCTGCTTAGTATATACCTGATGTGTAAAAGTCAAAAAATCAGTACTGGAATTTAGATATTTTATAAAATCCTCTAATAAACTTGTCGTACCTGTCCAAAAGATACAGATATCGTCCAAGAACCTAGAATAGGACATCCAGTGTTTGCTGTATTCACTATTTACTATATACTTTTTTCCCCATACTGAAAGAACTATATCTGCATAGGTAGGGGCACAATTAGTGATATTTGTTTGAAATATTCTCCAGAAAAATATAGGAAATTATTATGTAATACCAAATCAGTTAGTTCCATGACAAGAAAAATATTGTCACAGGCCCCTGGATTGTCTCTCAGTGCTTCCTCTAACTAAACTAATCCCTTCTCATGCGGTATGACAGAAAAAAGATCTACTACATCTATAGTAAGGAATTGTAGATTAGGAACGTTAAGATCAGGGGTGATTTTACCCAGAAATTCCCAGGAATCTTTGAGTAAGTACTGCTCCTTGCCCCACAATTGTTTAAGTTTCCAGTCCAAAAACTTAGATAAAGGGGATATCTTAGATCCCTGGGCAGAAACAATGGGCCTCAATGGTGGATTTTGAACATCTTTATGTATTTTGGGTACTCCGAATATTGAGGGTACCGTAGGATTCTTGTTTTCAGGGTATGAGTATGTACCAAAATCTATAACCCCTTGATCAAATGAATCCTTGATAGCTAAGTCTATTTTTTTATGTGAAATATTAATTTCATTAATAGATACCGGTCTATTGTATCTGTCATATGTAGGATGGTATTCATTTTGCCTTCATACAGGATTTTATCCATAAGGACTATACCACCCCCTTTGTCCGGTTCCATAACCCTGATGTTGGGGTTGCGACTTAGTTCAAGGAGTAGATCTTGTTCAACTTTACTGAGGTTTTGGTACATACCTGTTGTATCTGTATATACCCTGATTCGTTTCTCTATTCTTGTTTCTAAATTTCTCAACTGAGGATGTGTAGGTGGATTAAAGGTACTAGGCCTTTTGAGGGTAGTTGTGTCAGTATGGTGGGTTTCAAATCCATAAAGATTCTCCAAATTAAGTTTTCTAATGAAAATTTTCAAATCCATGATGACTTTAGTAATATTACAATTACGTTGAGGGACATATTTGAAGCCCTTGGTAAATAAGCTAAAAAGTGTATCTGTGACTAAAAAATCACTATAATTGTATATATGAAAACCTGCCCTGCTGATGACTTCAGAATTGTCTCCTTCGTAATCTATAACTATGGGGGGGGGGGTTACCACTTCTGGTTCCTGTTCTTGTTCTTGTTGTACCCCCCTCCTCCCCTGTAAGGGAAATTTCCCTTGTAAAAATGGTTAGAACCTTGATTGTTATATTGGTTACGAATCCTCTCAGACCGCTTTGGGAGAGGTTCTTGTACTTCGTTGTTGTCACTTATCCTATCACCCCCCTCACCATGACTATTACTTTCTACGGTAGAGCCCCCAGAATTGGGAGTACTGATTTCATTACTGTCCCTATAGTGAGTAGAACGCATGGGTGGGAGTGCTGGGTATTGTTGGCCTTCTTGATATTCTTTGATATCACAGTTTAACTTTTTATGTTTTCTGTTAAAAATTTCCTGACATTTTCTATCAACTTGCACCCTTATATCATAATATTTTTTTCTTTTCCAGTTCAACAGTGAACATTAAGTCATTAACAACAATATTGTTGTATCTCTCTATGTCGTCATTAAGTTTACAAATTTCTTTTTCATTCTTATTAACAATGGCTTGGACAATTTCCAAACCGCAATTATCAAAAGCTCTCAGAAGTTCCTTATTAAAGTCACTGCCAACAATAACATTGTTAGGATATTTGAATATCCTTAGTCCTTTAGGCACTATATGTTTGTTAAGACACTCATTAAGGTACATATTGTCCAAATGTAAACTTTTGTACCTGTAAAGAGCTGTTCGTAGTGCCTCTATGGTGTCCGAATATGTAGCATTGTTCTCCATAGTGGCTGGGACCCGTTCAATGTTATCGAAGCTCGGTTTGGACTGAAGCCATTCCTGGAAAGTCAAATGCGGTGGTATGGCAACGTTATTTCCATTCGGCGATGAGATATCCTTAGAAACACTGTTCGAGCGGAATATGTTAGGCGTTTGTATAGTTAGCTGAAGAATCAGAATGAACTCCAGCGTCAGGTACTCGGACCGTACCATTAACATCCTGTGCTGGAGGTATATCGCTGCCCCTGGTAGAATCCTGTTTGGAAAAAAGACCATGGCCGGAAACAAAGGACATGAGTCCTTGACTCAAAGGCATTAAAAGTTCAATAAGTTGAGTCAATTGTCCTGCTAGTTTGCGAAATTCGCCTACTTCAGACCGAAAAGTATGGTCTGATGATTCAGTGGATTTGGTCTCCCCTCCACGAGTCTCCATAAATACAAAACCAAACAAACCGGAGACTGTACTGATATAAAATGAACAACAAATCAGTCCATTGGGAGACCACAACCACCACAGTTTAATATGAATATGTGTGCTGACATGGAATCCAGGAACTGGTGGAGTACCCTGGATGCTGATGCCTGTGAGATCCCCATGATATCCCCAGTTGGCCTTTGGAAGGTACCTGTGGCTAGTATTCTTAGGCCTACACATACCTAGGTATCTGTCAGAAAAATATGTATTAATGTATGTGTTTAGTGCTTATTAGAAGCTAAAAGGGTTAACACAGTTCATTCTATTTTATGTACAGCTTAGTTTTGTATGAAACTACAAGATACTTTCCTAAAATGACAATACTTTCTGAAACTGCAAGATGCTCTCTGACCTAGTATTTGCTAGTACAGCAAAATTCATGTTTATGCCTTTTGGAAATATACTGAGAAGCAGGTGATTATTTGCTAGGTCAGGAAATTAATGAATAGAACAATACTGTTTTCTATAATGTTACTGAACTTGAACAATCAGCTCTGTTCATGTTATGAGAACATGCACAGCTGCAGAATAAAACAGATACACTTAAACAAAGACTGCTTGAAGAAATGAACTATAATCTGTACTTGCTTTGTGCTCGAATTAGCCATAGTACCTTGAATGGTAACATTGCATAGTGAGAAGTTGTATCTGACTGGTGGTCATCAAGGCCACGTTGTTTTTCTTAGGAAGTTTTTCATAAACTTGATATGCCAGCAGAAAATCATGGACAAACAGCTGCTATGAAATAATATTGAAAGAACTTGTGATTTGTTACATCAGCTTGGTAGGCAATGTCTTGTAAGAAATGTATAAGAATGGCTTCACTTCCTGATTCTAGTTAGACAAACTCTGTATTAGCACATTTTTGTCTCCTTGCTGCAAGATTAAAATGCCTTAACCTGAACCTGCCGTGTATTGATCTTTTTGAAGTTGTTTTTTCCTTTGACAGATTGGTCCTTCGGACCGGAAACTCTCACTTCGCCTCAGGTCAGATGGGCCAGGTGGAATGAAACCATATGGGGAAGAAACCACATTGGTTCTTCTGCACTGAAAGACCTCCGACTGAATTGTCGTTCAAAAGAGGCCAGCCACTGTTCTGATCTGCGAATGGAGGATGAGTTGTCACGCGAACCAGAGACGGTCAATCGCGGAGGCTCAGGTTAGGTGAGATTTATCTTTTTTCTGTTTTAGATCAGGGACTTGATTTGTGTCATCTGTCAGGAGATTTGTTTTGTACGAGTCAGGGACAGGAAGATTGCAGTCTTGTCATAGATCAGGGAAACAGAATAGGTAAGGCAGTCATTCTAGATAAACTGTGAAAAAGAGAAAAATCATGGTACCACGTAAAATAAGAAGGGTTACGTAACAACTCAAAGGTTAAAATAAAATGGGAAATAAGTGCACAAAAAGATCCCAAGGTCCGCCATTAACTGAAAATGCAAAATATATGCAATTACAACGTGCCGACAATGCTAGGTACTATACAAAATGGGTTAATAAATATGAATTTGATGGCAAATTAGAAAAATCCTCACTTATTAAACTTGTCAAGCAGCTTAAAACGGACGCAAGAGGTCAGGTAAAAAAGCAACATCAGTTAGGCATTCCTCAGGCACACAGGTGGATTGAGGAAGCGAACCGTAGGGAACAAAAGAGTAATAATTCAAAAGCAATGTTTCTAGATAAAGATGATAATAACTTGGTAATAGCATCAGCCCCTCCACCTCCTCCGCTTCCCTTACCAGAATATGAAGCGGGTGGACAAGTTGGTCCACCTCCGCTACATCCGGCTGTCCCCACGAAGCCAAAACAGTTTGTCAGAGATCCCATCGAGACTAGATCTCGAACACGTAACTTAAGAGGGGATATTGAATATCAAATAAATGAAAATTCACGAGCTATGAGTAAAGAAGAAATGTGTCCGCTCATAGTACCAAATCCTCAGGCAGGACAGGAAGGGCAGGACCCAACTCTCCTAGTATATAGACTGTGGACACCGGAAGATATCTGGAAAGCCACAGAGGGAATTCCCCATCCAAAAGTTAATTTTAGAAAATTCCTAGAAGACTTACAGGGCATGAGGTTAAGTTACCATTTAAATGGAGAAGAAGTAGAAAAAGTAGTCAGACAAATCGTAGGTCCAGATTGGCACATGATCAGTGGCAACTGGAATCCCCATGACGCAGAACACAAGCCACTCCCACATAGCAACGCAGAGCTGGATAACAGAGTGAAAGGTCTGACAGACCGAATCTCTGAGAAATGGAAGCCTAGGGCAGACTGGACTTGCATTAATCAATGCATCCAACAGGAAAGTGAAACTGTTGATAGATATTATGCTAGATTATTAGAATGTTTTAATAACCATTGTGGAATGCAGGTACCTGAAGACCAAACACATGATTCCCCATATGAGTAGCAGCTAAAGAATGCAATATTGAAAGGCAGTATTGCACCCATTAGCAGCTTTATTACAAAGCACATGGTAGATCACCGTGCAAGTAGATTACAGTCATTACTTGAATATGCAAGACATGCCGAAAGGCATTTTAATAACAAAAAGAAAAAGAAAACCCAAGTATTTGCTGTAGAAGATGGAGCAGAAGTTTTTGTAGTACAGTCGGGAAAAAAGGGCAAGAAAAATGCCCAGGGAAACAAACAATCTGATAACGATCAGAAGAGTTTGAAGAAATAAAGAAAAGGGGTGAATGTTTTAAGTGCAGAAAAAAGGGACATTTTGCAAGGGATTGCAAGCAAAACAAGAAGGTAGCCATGGAAGATAAGGAGGGTGAGGACTGACTATATGATAGTCAAGAATCACTAGAAGGGAGTAACCAAGAAAAGACAAATGCAAGTGTGATAGAGGGAGTAGAGAATGTGATAGAAGAAATAGAGGAAGTGCAGGAAATCACAGATAGTGAAGAAAGTGAAATTTTAAACTTAGCATTATTGAGCCTAGAGCTTTATTTAGCAGACACGAAACCGGAAGTTACACTTCTGGTAGAGGGATGGGAAGTTAAATTTCTGTGTGACTCAGGGGTATCATGAACCCTGATACATCCTTCCAAACTACCAGAAAATTCAGAATCGTTTGATTACATATTAGTGAAAGCAGCTAATGGACAGCTGTATCGAGAGCCACTTTCCCATAACATAGCAATAACTGACCCTGTTTCAGGGATGACCCAGAAAAGCAAAATTGTTGTTTCTGCAAAATGTCCAGTAAACCTTTTGGGCAGAGACCTTATGCAAATATTTGGCATAGCAGTAGTTCCGACTATGCAGGGTATGGAAGCACAGTGACAAATGGATACTTTTGTAGTGCGACCGGAAGGTGAAACTTTTTATTGGTACAGCCAGGACTTGGTCATGACTGGTCCAGGGGCAGTAACCGAAGAACTGATGAACGTAGCCATCAGTAAGTCCCTCTCCCTAGACACTGATAAACAGCATTTGTTGCACTGTACTCTATATTACTGTAACACACCAGGACCTGATAAGGAATATGAGCAAGAACTGTTTAGAAACCATGCCAACAGATTAGTATTACATAATCTGCACTGGGACACAGAAGGGAACAGTGTAGTTAGCTGTTCATTGCCCCAGGAATTCTTTGCACTTTATAAATCCAATCGATTACCACATGTTAGTTTGACTAAAGACAAGAATGTGAAATGGGCAGACTTAGGTGAAAAAGTCACAAAGTGGGAAAAACAGACAGAGTTAGAACTGTCAGAACAGGGAATACAAAAGCAGAAGTTAAATTGGATAACACAGACACACCCAGCTGTACACTTGCAGTCAAGCGAGGACAGCTGAATAGCACTCTTACTAGAAGAGGAAGAAAAAGCCTTACTCTCTGGTCAACAGGAAAATCGGATGTAGGACTTATTCGTACAGCAGGACCAGTTACTATCACACCAAAATCAGCATTTCGACCACAGAAGAGACATTCTCCCTTAAGAAAAGATGCAGAAGTAGGAATCAAACCTATAATAGCAGCTTTACTTAAGGAAGGAGTACTGATAGAATCTCCTGATTCACCATGTAACATGCCCTTATTTCCTGTCAGGAAAGCAAATGGAGAATGGCGTATGGTCCAAGATTTACAAGTTGTAAATGACGCAGTAATACCTAGAGCACCTATGGTGCCAGATCCAAACACCCTGTTGAATGATTTAAAGCCTCAACAGAAGTATTTTTCTGTGGTAGATATTAGCAATGCGTTCTTTTCAATACCGATACACCCTGACAGCCAACATTGGTTTGCATTTACATTTCGGGGGAAAAGGTACACATATACGAGACTACCACAGGGATAATGTGAAAGCCCAACAATATTCGCACAAGAAATGGCAAGTAACTTGGTGGGATTTATCCCACCGAGAGGCATCCAGATTTTACTTTATGTAGATGATATCCTGCTGGCAGCCCCCACCCAGCAAGAATGCAGAGAAGATACCATAGCATTATTACAATTTTTAGCCACTCAAGGACATAAAGTAAACAAAAACAAATTGCAGCTTTGGAAAAAGCAGGTTAAATACCTGGGATATGTGATATCCAAAGAAGGCAGAATATTAGATGAAGAGAGAAAAATAGCAATTTTACAAGCACCCAAACCAACTACCAAGAAGGAAATGATGTCCTTCCTGTGTACAACTAATTTCTGTCGGAGTTGGATTCCGAACTATGCTTTGGAAACTGCTCCACTGACTGACTTGATATACAAGAAGCCTATGGCAGCACAAGATTTATTGCAGTGGACACCAGAAGCAGAGTCAGCTTTCTGTAAATTAAAGCAATTGATAGCGTCCTCATTAGTTTTAGGATTACCAAACTATCATAAACATTTTTTCCAAACCGTAAATTGTAAGCAAGGTTATATGACATCAGTGTTAACACAGCAACATGGGGACAAGCAACGTCCCATAGCTTACTATTCATCACAGCTGGACCCAGTGGCGTGATCCCTGCCCCACTGTGTACAAGCAGTAGTCGCAGCTGCAATGGCAGTGCAGGCTTCAGCCTCAGTAGTGTTGTTCCACCCTCTCACATTGAGAGTGCCTCATGCAGTTGCGATTATTTTACTGCATGAAAAAGTAGCATATCTTTCTCCTGCTAGACATCTTTCCTGTATGACTATACTGTTGAGCCAACCTCATATGACAATTGAACGGTGTACAACTTTGAATCCATCTACCTTGCTCACAACCCCTGTGGATGGCACACCGCACAGCTGCCTGCAGGAGATTGAGCAAAAGACACTACCTAGAAAAGATCTTACGGATGTTCCCTTGGATGATGCCGAGGTGACATATTACGTGGACGGCTCATGCAAAAGGGGTCCCACAGGACAGAATCTAGTAGGATATGCAGTAGTGTCTGATACTGAGATTTTAGAAGCGAAATCTTTACCACACAATTTATCTGCACAAGTAGCAGAATTGATTGCCTTGACACGGGCATGTACCTTAGCAAAGGGTAAATGTGTACATATTTTTACTGATAGCCAGTACGCTTTTTCTACTGTACATGTTTTTGCGCACAGTGGAAGAATAGAGGAATGATAACATCTACTGGCAAACTGATTAATCATGCGCAGCTTATTTTGGATTTGTTAGAATCTATCCGGTTACCTCAGAAAGTAGCTATTTGTAAATGCGTAGCTCATACCAAGCAACAGGATAGGATTTCAAAAGGTAATGCGAGAGCTGATACAGCTGCAAAGCAGGCAGCTTCAGCTTCAGAAGTATTTCTTTTGAGTGAGGAATTACAACCCTCTGAGATTTTAGATTTAGAAATGTTGAAAACAATGCAGACGCTTACTACGAATGTAGAAAAACAGAAATGGATAAAACGAGGAGCAATTCTTGAGAAAGGGCTGTACATCTCCAAAGAAGGGAAACCAATATTGCCATCTAACTTGTTTAGATATGCAGCTTTGTTGAGCCATGGGCAGTGCCATGTCTCAACAGGTGGGATGGTACAGTTAGTGAATCGAGTGTTTACAACATATGGATTTATAAATTACAGTAAAAATTTTTGTGCGGCAAGTCATGTTTGTAATAAACATCATGCACAAGGGGCGTTGAAGCCTAAGCAAGGGAGTTTCCCTACACCACCATATCCGTTCCATACTATTTGTATGGATTTCATAGAACTAAACAAATGTGAAAATAAGAAGTATTGTCTTGTCATTATAGATATGTTTTCCAAATGGGTGGAAGCTTTTCCAACTAAAAATCCAGATGCAGCTACTGTTGCGAAATTTCTTGTTAAAGAAATTATTCCTAGATTTGGCATACCAGAAAAGATCTATAGTGACAATGGCACACACTTTGTAAATCAAACTATACAACAGTTGAGTCGATATTTCAGAATTTCCTTGAAAAACCATTGTGCATACCACCCACAATCTGCAGGATTAGTAGAGAGGCATAATGGAATTTTGAAAAATAAGCTTAGGAAATTAATGAGTGAAATGCAAAAGAACTGGGTGCACTGCCTGCCTCTGGCACTGTTGAGCATGAGAACTGTTCCAAATGCAAAAGGGTTAACTCCTTTTGAAATACTGTTTGGGAGGGCATATTATATACCTCAGTGGAAACCTCTCATACCTGCAGACCAGGAGGCTGACAGTTCACTTGCAGAATACATGAGACGACTTTTAAGTAATAAACAACTTTTGCAGTTAAATTCTGTTTCAGATAAAGAACAAACCAGACCATCAGAAGCAACAGTAGTCCCAGGCACGTGGGTCTGGGTGAAAGTCATCAAGAGAAAAAATGGACATTACCGAAGTGGGAAGGGCCGTACCAAGTGCTACTGTCAACACCCACTGCAGTCAAGATCACAGAGCGAGTGTCCTGGATTCATTTGACACACTGTAAATTGGTGAAGAACTTTGAACTGGACAAAATGCTTGTTACTGTTACACAACAAGAACAAAATGACCAGATATAGAGAAAACAGGAATGCAGAACAACCCCAGAAGTATTGCATGATCATCCTGTTAACCATACTGATAACAATGATCTTTTTGCTGTGGCCTTTCTTTTTTCCAGCCACACGAGCTGAACCAAAGAAACGTGATGCATTGCTCATAGACTGGCATCCGAACTTTAACACTTACCAAGCAATTAAATATGTGTATGCTGAAACTTTTAATGATGTTCTTCATCTCACATTGCTGCAGTCCTTACACTTGGGTATACCGCTGTCCTTGGTCGGCCCGAATACCAAAGTATATGGCTGACGTCGGTCAAGGCGCATTAAACTGACGCCAGGACGTCAGGGTATAAATGCGCATGACCGACGTCATATCCTCAGTCTTTTTTGCCGCGTGGTCCGATGCAGAAGCAACGTTGCGAGTGCGGGTTGGCGTCCTGAGATTTTCCGAAATCGGAGTTTCAGACCGAATCAAAGTTGGCTAAGTACCCGTGGGAATATTTTGGTTTTTCTTGCCTCAGTATTTTACCGGATGTCAGAAAAAGTAAATAACTGTATTTCTTGTGGGAAGCAGATACCACATAGGGATTACCATAACTTGTGTATACCTTGTTTAGGGCCTGAGCACGACGTTGTTGGGTGTCCCTCTTGTGCTAGGTTTAACAAACGTACTATAAAGAGGAGATTAGATTGTGCCAGGTTAGTCTTCGGGAAGCGGTGCAACTACAAAATGCCGTCGGATGCTCCGACGCCCGCTTCATCGAAAAAACGCAAGGACAAAGCACCTAGGCCTAGGTTAGAAGAACCGTCCGTCCCGGACGTCGGTTCTTTAGAAGGCTCGGTAGAGCCGGAGGTTCAAACAGAAGTTTCTTTAGAGTCCCAGGGAGAGACTTTATTATTACAGGATGTGTCTTCTCAGGAGGTAGGCCAGGCTGAAGGGGCTTCTCAGGTAACTGTCCTCCCCTCCCTGCCTAAAGTGGTTAGGCCTTCCCCTACTGTTCCCAAGGCTTCTTCCAGAGGCAGGCCAGGTTTAGCTTCAGCAGGTGTCTCTCCTAGTACTTCAGGCCCTGTGCCCAAGAGACATATGCTTAGGATGGCTGAAGATTTAATTACTCTGATTAGGGGTTCTATGCCCCCTCCTGACAAAAGGCCTAGGGTGGATCCTGAACTTGGGAGTTTTGAGCAGGATTCTGATGCTTCCGAGTCTTCGGCTGAAGATTTGCAGGAGTTTTCTCCTTATTCTGATTCTGATGTGGATGACACTACTCCTACTGCTTCTCCTCCTGAGGATTTTTCATTCTCAGAGACTCTTCATTCCATGAGGGAGCATTTTAAATGGGAAGGTCAGGATTTCTCTGATTCCAGGAAAAGACTTAGGGAATTTTTGTTTTTACCCCAGCATAGGCCTTTAGCTATACCTCCTGTTCTTACTGTGGTGGAAGATGTTTTTGCAGAGGCTTCTCTTAATCCTGATTCTTTACCTCCCGCTCCTGTTAAGCCGGACAGGTACTATAGGGTGCCTGAAGCTCATAAGTATCTTTTTAAAAGCCCTAGGGCGGATCCAGAGACTGTTTCTCAGGGGCCTAAAGGGGTTAAGGCTTCTGTTGTTAAAAATCCGGTTCCTCCGGATAAAGAGGCAAGGGCTTTAGACAGATGGGGAAAGAAAGTTTATACTTCTTCAACTTTAGCCATGAGGGCTTTGAATTGTCAATTCCACATGCTGAGATATCAAAACTATCTTCTTTCACAATTAAAGTCTAAGGTAGATGCTCTGGCAGAAGGTATTGAATGTAAGGAGTTACAAGATCTAGTACATGTTTCTGAACAGGTGGGTAAGCATTCCTTACAATGTGGTTTTGATGCTGTACAGGCCTCTTCGAGGGTGGCTGCCACGGTTCTGTCCCATGAGGCACGCCTGGCTAAGGGATCAGAATTTAGCTGAGCATGTTAAGACAAGGATCTTGGATGCTCCTTTGCAATCTGATGTGTTGTTTGGTTCTCCTGTTGAAGCAGTTTTAAAGAAAATGGAAGACAAAGCTAAGTCTATGCACACTGTTAAAGATTTTTTACAGGTTCAGCCTCCAAAGTTTAGTAGAAATTGGCCAAGCAAGGGTGGACATATCCTTCTTATGATTCCCAGTCTAGGGGTAGGTCTAGGCGTGGTAGGGGCAGAGCTCAGGGCTCTTTTAGATCGAGGACAGGGGGCTCACCTGCACAGTCTTCGGTGAGGGCAGGGGTCAGCCCTTTCGTGACAGACCCAATGACCTACCTTTTCAACTGCCAGAACCTTCCCGTCTGGCAGCACCTTTGGGAGGAAGACTGACACTTTTCAAGGAGAACTGGAGTTTAATTACCCAAGACAGATGGGTATTGGATATCATTCACCACGGTTACAGATTTTATTTCCATACCTTGCCCCCTTTCAAAGGCATGCCAGACATTCCTCCTCAACACAGACTAGAAGCTTACAGACAAATTTCTCTATTACTTCAGATAGGGGCCATACAACCGGTGCCTATGACAGAAAGGGGCCTAGGATTTTATTCTCGCCTATTCCTAGTGCCAAAAAAGGGGAACACGTGGAGACCAATTTTGGATTTGTCTATCCTCAACACCTTTCTGGACATTCCCAAGTTCAAGATGCTGACATTACAACAGCTTTTACCTCTGCTGGGCAAAGATCACTGGATGGTAACTTTGGATCTCAAGGAGGCTTACCTTCATGTTCCTATCACTCTAAGTTGCAGGAAGTATCTGGATGTTCGAGCTGGAAATTCTCATTATCAGTTCTCTGCATTGCCCTTTGGCTTATCTACTGCACCCAGAGTATTCACAAAAGTTCTGGCTCCAGTGATAGCCTTCTTCAGATTGAGAGGAATACAGATCTACCTTTATTTGGACGATTGCCTGATTCTGGCTCAAGGGAAGGACGAGCTTCTTCAGCATTTAAAATATGTGATAGCAGTGCTAAGATGCCTGGGGTATTCTGTGAACGAAACAAAGTCCAGTCTAGTACCCTCTCAAGACATGTGCTTTCTGGGTGTGAGACTGAATACAGCAACCCAGATGGCTTTTTTGACCCCGGACAAACAAAAGAATCTTTCCCTTTACTTCCAACAACTATTACATCAGTCCGGGCTGACTGCAAGGACAGTCCTTCAAGCCTTAGGGTTCATGGCATCTTGTATTCTGGTGCTTCCCAATGCCAAACTGCATATGAGGAAGCTACAATGGTATCTCAAGAATCTATGGACACAGCACTGCCAGGATCTGGACACTGTCATTCAAATAATACCTTGCATCCAAAAGGAATTTTTGTGGTGGGCTCAGCAATGTCACCTAAACAAGGGACTTTCTGTGACCCGGCCAGAGGCAAGTCAGATTCTAACAACAGATGCCTCGGACAAAGCTTGGGAGCTCATCTCAATGGAAAGTGGATACAGGACAAGTGGCCTGCCAGACTACAGCATCTACATATCAACTTGAAGGAGATGTTAGCAGTCCAGTTTGCATTAATAGCTTTCAAGGAATTACTTCTTCCAGGGCAGGTGTTGATTCTAACAGACAACACAACTGTCATGTGGTACATCAACAAGCAAGGGGAACACATTCTTACCCTCTATGCAGACAAGCAATGATTTTGTGGGACACTGCTCTCAGTTTACAACTAAATCTTCAGGCAAGGTTTCTGCGGGAGTGCAGAACTCCTTAGCAGATGTGTTAAGCAGACAAATCATGGATCCCCAGTGGCAATTGGATCTTCATGTATTTCAGCAATTAACAGTGTCATGGGAACTCCAGACATAGATCTGTTCGCTTCTCCTCTAAACCACCAGCTGCCAAAGTTTTGCACAAAAGGATTCATCATGCAGCTTGGAAAGTGGATGCTCTTTCTTTCAGTTGGAAAAATCTTCATGTGTATGCCTTTCCGCCTCTTCCTCTCCTCCTAAAGGTACTTCTAAAGGTCAGACAGGACAAACCAAGAATGATCCTGATAGCTCCAGATTGGCCTCGACAGCATTGGTACCCATTACTGAGAAGTCTGGTAAGGAAACCACCTTGGCCCTTGCCTTTGATTCCACACCTGTTGTCCCAAAAGGACGGTCATCTACTCAATATCAAGCTTCACTCTCTTCATCTCACAGCATGGCATATCCTGTTTTGACTCATAGCAGGGCTCAACTTCCTCAACAAGTTTTGAATGTGATTATGGAAGCTAGAAGACCTAGTACAAGGAAAGTGTATGCAGACAAGTGGAAGAGATTTTGTTTTGGAGTGCAGCAAAGGATTTGGATGTTTCTGAGCCTAATTTGAGTGTGGCTCTTCAATATCTTACTGAGTTATTGGACAAAGGTTTGTCCTTCTCTTCCATTAAGATTCATGCTGCAGCAATTTCAGCTCACTATGACTGTGATCCACCTTTGTTTTCTCATCCTTTGTTCAAGCAATTTCTCAGAGGGGCAAAGAACATAAGACCTCCACGTAGAGCTCCTACTCCTGCTTGGGACCTCAATTATGTGTTGGAAAAACTCACTCTACAACCTTTTGAGCCTGCAGCTACGGCTGAGTTGAAATATTTGTCATGGAAGACTGCTTTTTTGTTGGCCATTACCTCTGCAAGAAGGGTTTCTGAATTGCAGGCCCTTATGGCGGTTGAGCCTTTCTTGATTTTCCATAAGGATAGGGTATCTTTACGTACTAACCCTTCCTTTATGCCTAAGGTGGTTTCAAGTGTGTCTTTAAACCAAACTATTCATTTACCTACCTTTTATGCAGACCCCCAAAATAAGGGAGAAAAGATTTTGCATACTTTAGATGTACACAGGCAGTTACGCTATTACTTAAACAGGACTAAGGATTTCAGGCAGTCTCAGCAGTTGTTTGTTTCTTTTGCTTTGTGTTCTCAGGGCAAGCCTGTGTCAAAACAAACTATTTCTAAGTGGATTGGGTTTTGCATTGCCTTTTGTTATTCCCATCATGGCAAGGAGATTCCAACAGGGATTAGACCTCATTCCACTAGGGCTACTGCCACTTCTACAGCTTTTCTAAGGAGTGGCAACTAAGGATATTTTGGAGGCAGCTACTTGGAGTTCAGTACATACTTTCTCTAAGCACTACCACCTTCCTCTCTACTCTAAATCTAGGGCTGGTTTTGCCACTGCTATTTTACAGGGCATTTTGGCAGCTCCTGCTTCTCTTTGATTTGCCATCCTCCCTTACCTCTGCTTTGGGAATCTACCCAAGTGTAAGGACTGCAGCAATGTGAGATGAAGAACATAGTACAGTTTTGTACCTACCATAAATGTAGATGTTCGAAGATCCACATTGCTGCAGTCCAATTTACCCTCCCTCCTTCCCCTCTGTGTTTGGGGGTGGTTGTGTGGATAGGTTTGTTCTTTACTATATTTGTTAAAAGTTGTACATAGTTTGGGTGCAGGGGTGTTTAGTGTTTGGTGGTTTTTTGATTTTACCCTGTTTAGGGTCTTCTGACATCTGGGGCAAGAAAAGACTGAGGATATGACGTCGGTCATGCGCATTTATACCCTGACGTCCTGGCGTCAGTTTAATGCGCCTTGACCGACGTCAGCCATATACTTTGGTATTCGGGCCGACCGAGGACAGCGGTATACCCAAGTGTAAGGACTGCAGCAATGTGGATCTTCGAACATCTACATTTATGGTAGGTACAAAACTGTACTTTTCGAATTGCTGGATTTGCACAGCTATGCCAACAGCATACGGGGGATTATTAATGATTGCTGTCCCCCTAGGGGTCAATGAGACCTGGGAAAATTTGATTTTTGATACTACAACTGTAAAATCACAAGACAAAATAGCATTGTACCTGCCTCTTACACAAAAGGAAATTGTGTGTTTTTACAAAAATGATACTGTTCAGGTAGGCTGGAGTAATTGCAATGTGACTGTTCCTTACAAATGTTATACCAAAGCTAATAATGCAGGTTATATTTGTGATACAAACTATGACTCATATCTTGAATCAATGCACAAAACAATTGATGAAATACAATGTAATCCTGTTCTTTTTAAACAACTATCTATTATTGATAAGAAAATGTTTCATGCAGGGCAAGTGTATATTAATACTAAAGTAGAGAATTGTTATTTTGTTTGTGGGGAAAAAAGCATACAAATGGTTACCTGAGAATTGGTCCTGCAGTTGTTTTTTGGGTTACCTGGTTCCGGCCATATGACACACTGTAGTTTTGCCTCAGGGAAGAATTTGAAATGTCAGAGAGGTCACCAAGAAAACCGGAAATCCAATCAAGAGGCCTGAAAATCCAGTGGGATGAATCGAAGCAGGCTGGAGAAACCATAATTCTGTGAAAAACAAAGATAAACTGACACACATGGACTTGAGTGACACTATTATATCGTGGGCAGGTATAGCCCCTGCATATGGTGCAGTGAAATCGATTTGGGAGCTGAGAAAACTGTCCAAACTTCTCGAAGTAATGAGTAATGCAACTTTTTCTGCTCTTGAATTAGTAACTGATGAATTGAACGCTATGAGAACTGTGGTGCTTCAAAACCGCATGGCTCTCGACTTCACCCTAGTGGCGAAAGGTGGTACGTGCGCTTTAATAAAAGAGGAGTGCTGTTCGTATATTTCTGACAACCAGCATGAGATAAATGACCATCTTGAGGTGATTCAGCAAGTGTCGGCCATGACCAAACCAGGCCCAAACCCACTGACGGACTTTTTCCAGAATTTGTTTGGGGGGGTGGGGTAGCATCCTAATGAACATCCTGATTGCCATTTGTGTGGGATTACTCCTATTAGGAGTGTGCGTTTGTTGTGGTATTCCCTGCATGAAAAGATTAATCAAAGATTTTATAGACATGTCATTTTCTGAGACTTTGTATCAAAGTACTGAAATTGAAGAATTGTTGAAA
This sequence comes from Protopterus annectens, assembly GCF_019279795.1. NCBI lineage: Eukaryota > Metazoa > Chordata > Ceratodontiformes > Protopteridae > Protopterus > Protopterus annectens. The sequence continues at coordinate 348,057,057 of NC_056740.1, forward strand.
AGTGAAACACTTTCATAAGTTTAAACTAAATGACTCTCTTAACTGCAAATCTTGAACAGAAGAGGTTAGAAGAAGAAGCAAACTGTTTATGCTTTTGAAAATAGAATAAAAAGTATTAGCAGGGGGAAATGTCAGAAAAATATGTATTAATGTATGTGTTTAGTGCTTATTAGAAGCTAAAGGAGTTAACACATTTTATTCTATTTTATGTACAGCTTAGTTTTGTATGAAACTACAAGATGTTCATCGTGTTACCCTGCTGCAGTCATCACACTTGGGTTATCTTGTCATCAGGCAGTCCCGCAGTCGGCCGGATTTCCAAAGTCTTGGTCCGACGTCGGTTGCTGTCGCCTCATCCCTGACGTCAGTGCGCCAGGGGTACATATATTGCAACCGACGCCATTTTCTTCAGTCTTTCTTACTGCGCGGTGCCCGAAGCAGAAGCAGTTCGCAAGTGCCGGTCGGCCGACTCCTGAGTTTTTCGAATTCAAATTTCAGACCGAAGTCTTCTATAAAGCTAAGTACCCCGTTGGAGAAACTTTTCTTGCCTCAGACCGATGTCAGAAAAAGTTAACAATTGTATTTCTTGTGGGAAGCAAATACCTCATAAGGATTTTCATTTTTATTGCATACCTTGCATAGGCCCTGATCACGACGTCACTTCTTGTCATTTTTGTGCTAGATTTAATAAATGTACTATTAAAAAAAACGATTTGATTTCGCACGACACTTTTTTGGTAGAAAATTTAACTATAACATGCCATCGGAGCTACTGACTACTGGCGTGCACAAAAAGTGCAGGGACAAGGACCGACAGCCCAGGCCTAAGCCTGATTCCGAGGCCATGGTTGATCCGGTTCTCCGGTTATCAGTGAGGCTCCGACGCAGCCTCTGACTACCGCAGTTCTGGAACCTGAGACCGCTACAGATATTTTGACGGAATGTACTAGGCTGATGCAGCCTTTTACTTCAGGCCCTTCCAACGATTTACCTTCCAAGGACGTTGGTACTTCTGAAACTCCATCCGTTTCTGAAGGCGTTTTCAGACCGACGACTCTTACAGTCAAAACGTTTTCCAAGTCAAAGACTCCTTCTAAATCGAAAAAGGCTTCACTTCAGTCTCCTGTTCAAGGTCCTATGCCTAAGAAACAGATGGTCAAAATGGCTGAAGATTTGATTTTTCTTATCAGGGGTTCACAGCCTCCTCCTGACAAAAGGCCTAGACAAGAGGAAGATTCTGCTTCCTCTGAACAACTGTCTATTTCTTCGGATTCCTCTGAGGACCAAGACTATTCCTTCTCTCCTTATGAAGATTCTGATGCTGAGGACTCTATTCCCTCAGCTTCCCCTCTAGAAGATTACTCTTTTGGGAAAACTTTACACACCATGAGGGAACATTTTCACTGGGAAGGTCAGGATTACTCTGATTCCAAGAAAAGGCTCAGAGAGTTTCTTTTACTCCCCCAACACAGACCTCTAGCCATCCCTCCTGTTTTGGACATTGTGGATGATGTCTACTTAGAATCCAGTTTCAACCCTGACTCTCTACCTCCTGCCCCGGCCAAGCCTGACAGATACTACAGAGTACCTGATTCCCACAAATTCCTTTACGAAAGCCCAGTAGCTGACCCAGAGACTATCTCCCGGTTCCTAAGGGGGCTAAGGCTTCCAAGGCTAAAAATCCAGTACCTTCTGAAAGGGATTCAAGAGCAGTAGACAGATGGGGGAAAAAGGTTTACACCTCAGCCACTTTAGCTATGAGAGCACTAAACTGTCAGTTTCATATGCTTAAGTATCAGCAATTTCTGATCTCTCAGTTAAAACAAAAGATAACCACCCTACCTCAACAATCTGAAATGAAAGAAGTACAGGATTTGTTGCACGCCACCGAGCAGGTGGGCAAACATACCTTACAATGTGGGTTTGATTCTTTAGAGGCCTCCTGCAGAGCAGCTGTCACTGGATCAGTTATACATAGGCATGCCTGGTTAAAGGAACAAAGTCTGCCTGATCATGTTAAAGCAAAACTACTAGATGCTCCCTTACAGCAGGATGTTCTTTTTGGTGTTAAAGCAGAAGAAGTTTTAAAGAAAATGGAAGATAAGGTGAAATCAATGCACAGTCAAAGATTTCCTACAAGTACAACCCCCTCGCTTCAGCAGAAACTGGCCAACACAAAATTGGTCCTTTCCAGCCACTGACAGGCCTCAGAGGGGTAAATACAGGTGCCCAAGGGGCAGAGGACAACCACAAGCTCAGTATAAGCCTCGCCAATGGGGCACTCCAACCCAGAAGGGAGGAGAAGACAGGTCTCAACCCACCAGAAGGCAAACTCAATGACTTGCACCTCAGCTGGCCAAACAAAGCTCTTTTGTCAGCCCCCTTGGGGGGAAAAATAGCACTATTTGCAGACAACTGGTACATGGTCACAAAGGACAAATGGGTTCTAGACATAATTTTACAAGGATACAGATTCCACTTTCACACCTTGCCAATAAAAAGAGGAATGCCAAACCTGCCACAAAATCAAAGGGCAGAGGCTCAAAAACAAATTACAGCTCTCATGACCATGAGAGCCATTCAAAGGGTACCAAGTCAAGAGCAAGGCCAAGGATTTTACTCAAGACTCTTCCTAGTACCCAGAACAGAAAATGCTTGGAGACCAATTCTGAACCTTTCAATTCTAAACACTTACTTACAGGTTCCCAAATTCAAGATGCTAACACTACAGCAGCTACTTCCCATGTTGGGCAAGGAAGCATGGCTGGTAACGTTGGACTTCAAGGAGGCATACCTGCATGTCCCTATCAGACAAAGTTGCAGAAGATACCTCCGTTTCATTGCAGGTTCAACCCATTATCAATTCTCTGCACTGCCCTTTGGCTTATGTACTGTGCCCAGAGTATTCACAAAATGCCTGGCACCAGTAATTGCATACTGCAGACAAAGAGGAATTCAAATATATCCATATCTGGACGACTGCCTCATCCAAGCAGAAAGAAAAGACATTCTCTTACAACATCTGGCTTTTGTGAAGCATCTACTAAATTGTCTGGGTTATACAGTAAACGAAAAGAAGTCAAAACTAATACCCTCACAAAAAATGACATTCCTGGGTGCCAGCTTGGACACAACGGCCCAGAAGGCTTATCTTACACCAGACAAGCAATTACAACTGACTCAATATTTCAAGACAATGGCAACAAAGACCCAATTAACTGCAAGAAAAATTCTGCAGGCTTTGGGCTTCATGGCATCTTGCATTCTGATAATACCACTTGCAAAACTGCATATGAGGAAATTACAGTGGTACCTAAAAAGCGTATGGTCTCAACACAGCCACAGCTTGGACACAGTGATATCTCTCATTCCCTGCCTTCAACAGGAATTTCTATGGTGGGCACAGGCATGTCACCTCAACAAGGGTCAGCCTTTCACCTTGCCCCCACCCAGGCAAACTATCACAACAGATGCTTCAGGCTATGCCTGGGGCACACATGGCAGGCAATGCATTCAAGGCCTATGGACTGCAGAACAAAGAAAACTGCATATAAACCAAAAAGAAATGCTAGCTGTACAGAAAGCTCTGACAGCCTTCAAGGATCTACTACAGCCAGGACAACTTGCAATAAAGACGGACAACACCACAGTGATGTGGTACATAAACAAACAAGGGGGCACACATTCCTACCCTTTTTGCAGGCAAGCAATAATCTTATGGAACACAGCTCTGGCCTACCAAGTCCAGTTACAAGCTCAATTCCTGCCAGGACAGAAAAACACATTGGCAGATGACCTAAGCAGAAACATCAAAGATCCCCATGAGTGGAAGCTAGACCCTCAAATATTTACAATGATAACTCAAAGATGGGATCTACCAAATATAGGCCTGTTTGCCAGTCCTCAAAACTACCAGCTGACAAAATTTTGCACAAGGACATTCCACCATCAAGCTTGGAAAGTGGACGCTCTCTCCTTCAGTTGGAAAAACCTGACAGCATATGCCTTTCCTCCATTACCTCTTCTCAGAAAGGTTCTTTTGAAGGTCAAAAAGGAGAAACCTCGACTGATTCTCATAGCCCCAGACTGGCCACGCCAGCACAGGTACCCGCTATTGAAGAATATGGCTCACAGCCCACCATGGATATTGCCTCAAATACCTCATTTACTCACGCAGCAAGACAAGCAGATTCTACACAGCCAGATCAAAACCTTAAACCTGGCTGCATGGCAAATCAATTAAGCATCCCACCAGCCCCTCTTTCACAAGCAGTACTGGATGTTATTCTAGAGGCCAGGAGGCCAAGCACCAGGAAGGCTTTCTCAGACAAATGGAAAATGTTTTCTGCTTGGAACCAAGCTAAAGGCCAAGACACAACTCAGCCTCATATGCCTCACATTCTGCAGTATTTAGCTGAGATGTTGCATAAAGGACTTTTCTTCTCCTCCATTAAAATCCATGCTTCAGCTATTTCAGCTCACTACGACACAAATCCACCTTTATTTTCAAATTCTTTTCTAAGGCAGTTCCTCAGAGGGGCAAAAAACATTAGACCACCTAGAAGAGCCCCTACACCAACATGGGACCTCAACTTTGTTCTGGAAAAACTAACGCTACCTCCCTTTGAACCAACTTTTTCTGCAGACCTTCAGTTGCTGTCCTGGAAGACTGCCCTGCTCCTGACAATAACTTCTGCTAGGAGAGTCTCAGAATTACAGGCACTTATGGCAGTGGAACCTTTCCTCATTTTTCATCTCTATGAACTAATCCTTCCTTTATGCCTAAGGTGGTTTCCAGTGTAGCCTCAAATCAAACCATCCACCTACCCACTTTCTTCCCCAATCCACAGAACAAAGGTGAGAGACTCCTGCATTCCTTGGACATTCACAGGCAGCTTCATTACTACTTGGATAAAACTAAGGCTTTCAGAAAAACTGACCAGCTCTTTGTTTCCTATGCTACAGCTTCTCAAGGGAGGGCCATATCCAAGCAAACCATTTCTAAATGGATAGGCCATTGCATACGATTCTGCTATACCCATCATGGGAAACCAGTTCCTCCTACCATTATATCCCACTCTACCAGGGCAACAGCAACCTCTACAGCCTTTCTCAGGGGGGTTCCTACCAAGGAAATTTTAGAAGCTGCAACTTGGAGTGCTGTACACACCTTCACCAAACACTATCACTTACCTCTTTATTCTAAGTCCAGGGCAGACTTCGCCACTGCAGTTCTGCAGGGCCTCATTGCCTCCACTAACCCTCTATGATGCCTCCACCCTACCTTAGCTTTGGGACTCAACCCAAGTGTGATGACTGCAGCAGGGTAACACGATGAACATAGTACAGTTTTGTACCTACCATAAATGTAGATGTTAGTGTTCACCCTGCTGCAGTCCAGGTTACCCTCCCCTCTGATCTATTGGCTAAATCTTTGCTATGCCTTTCTGATGTATTTGCTTATAGCTGAAGGGATTTTGTGTTTGTACAGTGTTCACACCTTTTGGTACTAATTTGGATCACCTTTTTGGGGGCACCTGACATCTGGGTCAAGAAAAACTGAAGAAAATGGTGTTGGTTGCAATATATGTACCCCTGGCGCACTGACGTCAAGGATGAGGCGACAGCAACCGACGTCTGACCAAGACTTTGGAAATCCAGCTGACTGCGGGACCGCCTGACGACAGGATAACCCAAGTGTGATGACTGCAGCAGGGTGAACACTCGAACATCTACATTTATGATAGGTACAAAACTGTACTATGCTTTTCTAAAATGACAATATGCTTTCTAAAACTGCAAGATGCTCTCTGACCTAGTATTTGCTAGCACAGCAAAATTCATGTTTATGCCTTTTGGAAATGTACTGAGAAGCAGGTGATTATCTGCTAGGTCAGGAAATTAATGAATAGAACAATACTGTTTTCTATAATGTTACTGAACTTGAACAATCAGCTCTGTTGCACAGCTGCAGAATAAAACAGATACAGTTAAACAAAGACTGCTTGAAGAAATGAACTATAATCTGTACTTGCTTTGTGCTCGAATTAGCCATAGTACCTTGAATGGTAACATTGCATAGTGAGAAGTTGTATCTGAGCAGTGGTCATCAAGGCCACGTTGTTTTTCTTAGGAAGTTTTTTCATAAACTTGATATGCCAGCAGAAAATCATGGACAAACAGCTGCTATGAAATAATATTGAAAGAACTTGTGATTTGTTACGTCAGCTTGGTAGGCAATGTCTTGTAAGAAATGTATAAGAATGTCTTCACTTCCTGATTCTAGTTAGACAAACTCTGTATTAGCAAGTTTTTGTCTCCTTGCTGCAAGATTAAAGTGCCTTAACTTGAACCTGCAGTGTATTGATCTTTTTGAAGTTTTTTCCTTTGACAGTATCCACTGGGATGGGTTCCCCTCTGTTAGTTCTGTGTGTCAGGTGTGGCTGGCACAGCTCAACAATTTGCTGTAGGAGGTCCTTGTCCATCCTATAGCGCTCCACTATCTCCAGCTCATGTAGCCCCTGGTAGGTTACCCTAGGTCTGTGCACTCTTCTCCATCTCCTCACTGTGGGTTGGTCGACAGCATTCTCATCCTCACCACCCTCAGCCTCTTCCACATGTTGATGTATGATAGCTGCTGCAGCCCCTATCATTTTGTTGTTTTCATTTGTTAAACTTTCCCTGCTTGTATACACCGGTGGTGTACAGTATGTGGGAAAAACCTGAGGGAAAGGTGTTTGCATAGTTTATAGCAGTGTTCTAGGCTGGGCTGAGCTAAGCTGCTGCCTGTGTAATTGGCTGATTCTGATACATTTCACCTGCCAGCTATGCTAGTTCTCCTAGATTACCTTCCTACTGCTGTTTTCCCTTCCCATTGCCTTCCTGTTTAAGCCAGGGGGCACGCTGCACAAACACAGTGCTCAAATGTGCACAGAGCTGCTATTTCCTGGTTTACTTTTTTTTTCCCTTTAAAACCCGGAGCGTGGCACGCACACCCGCTTAGGCAATGTAAAGAGTGCTAGGCAGCCTCAGACACACACCCTTGCTTAGCTCTGCTAAGCTAAAGGCAAACCCGAGTCACAGGGCTCCAGTCCACTTACAGTATGCCTGACACACACCCCTATGATGTTAGCTAACTCTTAGGCTTGAACCATGCTATTCCTGCACTTACACTGTTGGGTGCTGACTAGCATTGAGGGGAAATCTGGGATTCAGTATCATTCCCCTCATTTGCATAGGATTGCCTGCTAATACATAGTTACAGGTCCCACACTGAGCTTTCCTCCTTAGCAACCACTGTTCACTGGCCATGTTATCTTCTGCCTGCCATTGAGTATAATGGCAAAATAATGATTTTGGTTAGAATGCTTATTTCAGGTTATTTTTTATATTTTCGTCCCGATCCCGTTTGCATGCCACTGCCCTACACTTAAAAAGCCGAAATCGGCTAAAAAAAATAAAAGTTTTTTTTTTTCAACTGTTTTCCATGCCATTGGCATGGTTTCCACATAATATACACACTTTATTTGGAGCTGTCATGGCTCCGTTTTGTAGTTTGCAGAAATGTACTCGGTTACTAACCGAGTACATTTCTGCACACTACACTAGTCCTGCACGGCAGGCTGACAGCTTCCTGGATTGCAAATTCACCTCATTTGCATGGTTTTCACCTGCAAATTAGGTCATTTGCATACAGAAGCTGTGTCCATGCAGGAATAGTGCAGGAGCACTACTGCATGTCCCTGCAGCTTATTCCTGGATCGCACGGTGGCCATGTTGCCTCCAGGAGCTCCTGCACTGTTCCTGCTCACCTTGCAGGGCTTGCTAAATCTGGGGGTATGTCTTATAAAAGCACAATATGAGCATCTGAACATAACAACAATAAATGCTCATCAAAAAGAAGATGAGAATAATAAATAATGTGTTCCCATAAAAAATTAGAGGTTGCCAGAACATAGTTTTAACACAGATTTTTAATGATATGTTGTCATTCAAACTCAGGGAGAGATAGCATTCAGCCTAAAGTGGCAATGCAGTTCCTTGTATGAAACTAGAGTTCTGCCAATCTCTAATACACAATACCATCAGAAAATGATTGGCTTTAACAGTTGGCTTAGCTACTGGTGTCATTCTAAAAGGGTCCAGTATTTGTCACCCTGGGAGAACATACTGCTTTGCTAGGCATGGTCTTCACCTGTCACCACTAGGCTTTTGGATATTGGCCAAAACACTATCCACCCTTATAGTGCCTTTTTTGGCACTTCCAAAAGAAATAAACCTTCCAACATAGCAAAATCTAGTCAGACAAGCTGAAGGTGTTACTATACAATGCTAGGAGACTCAACAAGAAACGACACTCCCTGGAAGCTGTCTCCACCTTAAAGAATGCTGACATCTGTACAGTTACTGAAACATTGTTCAAAGTTACAGAAAGCACTCCAAGGCTATAATGCCTTCATACATTCCAACTACTTACTGAACAGAGGTGTGTCTATCTACATAAATGATAAGCACACCTCAAGGCTGGTCAAACAATATGGCATGCTTGAGCTACTCCATGTTCAACCAAACATGGGAAAATCCATTATCATATTCTTGCTGGCTACAGGTCCCACACTATGAACCAGGAAACCCATATAGCATACCCGAAGTTACTAGAGTTACTCACCATCCAGCCCAGTATCATACTCATGGCTGATTTTAACTACCCTTTCACTAATATGGAGGTGTACACTACCACTAACATACAGGCAAAAAGATTTCTTGACTTTTTAAACTCAAATGCTGTGGAGCAGCTAGTCTACACTCCCACTAGGCATACAAATATCCTACACCAGGTCCTTACAGATATGAGAGAGTTCTGCAACTCCCCTCTCGAATTGTGATGTCCTCACTGGTTACATCAGATCATAAAGTGGTCTCCCTTGAAATAAAGGTAAAATTAGACCCCCCCCCATCTAACCCCCAAAACTTTAAGAACTTTTCTAAGGCAAACTACTTCCTCTTAAGTGATGGCATAGCTAGATGTTCTTCGTGTTTCACTGTTGCAGTCATCACACTTGGGTTATCTGCCTGCAGGTAGCCCTCAGTCGGCCCGAATACCAGAATCTTGGGATTTCTGCGTCGGATGCTGTCGCTTCTTGCATGACATCAGGTTGTCAGAGATATAAAACATGCAGCCGATGCCATTTCATCAGCTTTTCTTGCTGAGCAGAGTCCAAAGGAGAAGCAGTTCACAAGTACCGTTTGGCCACCTCCTGAAATTTTCATTTTTCGAGTTTCAGACCTGAAGTCTTCTAAAAGATAAGTACCCTGTTGGGGATCCTTTTTTCTTGTTCTAACTGATGTCAGAAAAAAATTAATAATTTATTTATTGATTTATTTATTTGCAGTTGGTTTACCAGGATAGTCCATTGGGCCAAGAACCCAAAGTAGGTACATACAGAAGACATTTGAGTTCAAATTTCAGAAAGCATTCACACTATAGTTAGTGAAGGATAATGCGAAGTGAATATGCTGAGCAAAACACATTATTATATGCATACAGACTGGGTATTCATGAGTGTGAAGGGAGGATAGAATTGTCTTGCCTGGGGGAAGCAAATACCTCACAGAGATTTTCATTCTTACTGTGTCACCTGTTTAGACCCAAACCACGACATCCCTCGCTGTCGGTATTGTGCCTTGTTCAATGCCCGAACTATTCATCGTCTGGCTATTTTTGTCACTAAATTATTTCACTCTCATTCTTCATATTCCGAAATGGCTTCAATAAGCAATCCGACTGCTGATCTTCCGAAAAAAGTAAAAAAGACAGAGAAAGACCACATAGGTCCAAAACTGCAGATGACGCTTCTATTAAGCTAGTCGCCAGTCCACCGGTACCCAATGAGGTGATTTTGCAGCCCCTGATACCCGCTTCTACAGATTCACAGGCCTCTACTGAGACCCATTCGGAGTCCGATATGCCACAAGATGCTTCTTTGACTATGTAGCCTGCTGATGTCTCTACCTTGGATGGGTCTGGAGACGCTGTACAGGCACCGGCTTCTGAGGGTGTATTCAGGCCTTCCAATGTTCATATTAAACCGACGACTTCATTTCAAACCAAAAATACCAAATTTCTCAGGCCCAGAGTTCGCACTACGCTTAGGAAACCGACGACCAAAGTGCATTCTCAGGCCCCCATGCCACAGAAACAAATGCTTAGAATGGCTGAAGACCGTATTACTTTAATTAGGGGAAGCCAGCCTTCCCCCTCTGAAAGACGTAGAACTGATTTTCCTTCTGATTCTTTAGATCATGAGTCCTATGACTCTGATCCTTCTGATTACAAGGACATACCGTTATCTACCTATGAGGATTCTGATGCAGAGGATTCCATTCCCTCTGCTTCCCTACCAGAGGATTTTTCTTTTGGTGAAACCCTGCATACCCTTAGAGAGCATTTCCGCTGGGAGTGCCAGGACTACCCACAATCCAAAAAGAGACTCAGGGAATTTTTCAACTTGCCTCAGCACAGGCCTCTAGCTATCCCTCCTGTTCTGGAAATTGTAGATGATGTCTTTATGGAATCCAGCCTTACCCCTGATACCTTGCCTCCAGCTCCCAGGAAATCTGACAGGTACTACAGAGTACCTGACTCCCACATATTCCTCTTTAAGAATCTGCTGCAGATCCAGATACTATTTTCCAGGGACCAAAAGGCATTAAGGCTACTACAGCCAAAAACCCTACCCCTTCGGACAGGGATTCTAGGGCTTTAGACAGATGGGGTAAGAAGGTATACACCTCTGCTACTCTTGCCATCAAGGCTTTAAATTGCCAGTTTCATATGTTAAAGTATCAGCAAAATATTATGGAGTTAGTTAAACAGAAAATTATGTTGATTCCTGATTGTGCAGAACATATTTACAAGAGTTAATGCATTCTGCTAACCAAGTTGGAAAACATACTTTGCAATGTGGTTTTGATGCCTTTAAAGCATCTTGCAGGGCTGCTGTCACTGGGTCTGTTCTTAGAAGGTATGCTTGGCTTAAGGAACAAATCTTGCCAGATCATGTCAAACAAAATTACTAGCTGCACCATTACACCAAAAACATCTGTTTGGCACTAAAGCAGAAGTCCTCAAAATGATGGAAGAAAAAGCTAAAGCTATGCAAACTGTTAAAGATTTCCTACAGGTACAACCACCTAGATCCAGTAGTTATTGGCCTTCTAAAAAGTGGTATTTTCCAGTCCCACCCAGACCTTCCCAGTCCAAACCCAGGGGCAGCAGACCACCAAGACTACAGTCTCAGGGTATGCACAGATCTAAACAATGGAGTGCTCCCACCTCAAAAACATGGAGTAGTAAGCCACCACCCTATGGTAAAAATTCACAATGACTTATCCTTAATTCTTCCAAGCCTTGCCTAAGTGCTTACACCCTTAGGAGGAAAACTGGCCCTGCATGTAAAAAGCTGGGAGTACACTACCCAGGACAGATGGGTCTTGAACATTGTATCTCAGGGATACAGATCCTACTTTCACTCACTGCCAACCCCAAGTGGATGGCCAGACCTCCCCCCAAACCAGTGGGCAGAGGCCCAAAAGCAAGTACTTTCTCTTCTCAGTATCAAGGCTATTCAACCTGTCCCAGCAGAGAAAATGGGACAAGGTTTTTACTCCAGACTGTTTCTGGTACCCAGAAAAGAAAACTCTTGGTGCCCTATCCTGGATCTGTCTATTCTCAACACCTTCCTGATGGTTCCAAGATTTGAAATGCTTACTCTCCAACAGCTGCTTCCCATGCTAGCCAAGGACTCCTGGCTAACCACCCTAGACTTAAAAGAAGCTTATCTGCACATCCCCATAAGGAAATCTTGCAGGGAATATCTACATTTTAGAGCAGGGTCTATGCAATATCGGTTCTCCGCACCTCCCTTTGGCTTATCTACCGTGCCCAGGGTATTCGCAAAATGCCTAGCTCCAGCCATTGCATATTGCAGACAGAGAAAAAATCAAATTTACCCATACTTGGATGATTGCCTGATTTAGGCGGACAGTCAGGAATTGCTACTCCAGCACCTGACATTTGTAAAGAGACTTCTAACTTCACTGGGGTATACTATCAACAAAAAGAAATCAAGTCTGGTACCCAGCCAAAAGATTGTATTCCTGGGAGCAAGCTTGAACACAACTTCCCAGATGGCATTCCTCACTCCAGAAAAGCAAATTTATTTGACAAACTACTTCAATCTACTGGCCACCCAAACCCAGCTATCTGCAAGAAAAATACTGCAAGCCCTAGGGTTCATAGCCTCTTGCATTCTACTAATTCCATATGCAAGACTGCATATGAGGACACTTCAATGGTACTTAAAAAGTCTCTGGTGTCAACATTCTCAGGACCTGGAAACAATGATTCCTATCATTCCTTGTCTAAGGACAGAGTTCCTTTAGTGGGCAGAGGCCTGCTACCACAACAAGGGACTCCCCTTCACTCAACCCCCTGCCACCCAAACCCTAACAACAGATGAATCAGACTATGCATGGGGAGCTCACATGGCAGGACAATGCATTCAAGGCAGATGGAGCCCAAAGCAAATGCACCTGCATATCAATCAAAAAGAAATGTTAACTGTACAGAATGCTCTGACAGCCTTCAAATGCCTTATTCTTCCAGGACAACTATTGATAAAGACGGACAACACCACAGTTATGTGGTACATAAACAAGCAGGGGGGAACCCAGTCCTACCCACTCTGCAGGTTAGCCAATGCTCTGTGGAACACAGCCTTGAGCAATCAAGTGCACCTGCAAGCTCAATTCCTGCCAGGCAAACTAAATTCACTGGCAGATGACTTAAGCAGAAATCTAATAGACCCACACGAGTGGAAACTGGATCCCAAATCATTCAAGCTTCTGATCCACAGGTGGGGGCGCACCAGAGGTGGACCTCTTTGCTTCCCCACAGAACTATCAATTGAGCAAATATTGCACCAGGAATCCTCATAGCCAAGCATGGAAAGTGGATGCCCTATCCTTTACATGGGAAAACCTCTCAATCTATGCCTTTTCCCCTCTGCCCCTCCTCTCGAAGGTTCTAATAAAGATCAAACAGGACAAGCCAAGGACAATCCTGATTGCACCAGACTGGCCACACCAGCACTGGTACCTACTTTTGTGCAGTCTGACAGTAGTACCACCATGGCACCTGCCTCAGACCCCTTCCCTGCTGTCCCAGCAGGAGGGCCAGATTTTGCATCCTCAGCTACAATCCTTGAACCTAGCAGCCTGGCTCATCCCCTAAACTCATCACCAGCAACCCTCAGTAAACAGGTGCTGGATGTCATCCTTGAGGCAAGGAGGCCTAGTACTAGAAAATCCTATTCAGAAAAGTGGAAAAGATACTGTTCTTTGAGCCAGTCTCAGGGAATGGACATAACTGTGCCCAGCCTACCTCATATACTAAATTACTTAACAGAAATGCTCCACAAAGGCCTATCCTTCTCTTCAATTAAGATTCATGCCTCTGCCATCTCAGCTTATTATAATACTGAGGCACCAGTCTTCTCTCATCCTCTGGTCAAACAGTTCCTGAGAGGAGCCAAGAATTTAAGACCCCCCCCATGGAGAGCTCCCACTCCAGCCTGGGACCTTAACTTTGTATTAGAGAAGCTCACGCTTCCACCCTTTGAACCTGCTGCTACAGCAGAGCTAAAATTCCTCTCCTGGAAAACAGCTTTACTTCTAGCCATCACTTCAGCAAGAAGAGTGTTTGAATTGCAGGACTTTATGGCCATGGAACCCTTCATTATCTTCCATGTGGACAGGGTTTCCCTCAGGACCAACCCATCTTTTATGCCCAAGGTGGTATCTAGTGTGGCTTTGAACCAATCCATTCATTTGCCAACCTTTTTCCCTAATCCTCAGAATAAGGGGGAAAGGATCCTACACTCCCTGGATGTGCACAGGCAGCTTAGGTTCTATCTGGACAGGACTAAACCTTTCAGAAAATCTGACCAGCTGCTAGTCAGCTTTGCTACAGGGGCAGGGGGCAGGGCCATTTCAAAGCAAACCATTTCTAAATGGATAGCACACTGCATCCATTTCTGCTACAAAAACCATGGGAAACTTATGCCACAGGGGATCAGAACACATTCCACTACGGCTACATCAACCTCTACAGCATTTCTCAAGGCAGTCCCTACCAGGGACATCCCGGAAGCTGCAGCCTGGAGCTCTGTACACACCTTCACCAAGTATTACCACTTACCTATCTTTTCTAAATCCAGAGCCGGATTTGCCACAGCAGTCTTACAGGGCCTGCTAGCCAACCCTAATGCTTCTTGACTGCCTCCACCCTTCCTCAGCTTTGGGAATCAACCCAAGTGTGATGACTGCAACAGTGAAACATGAAGAACATAGTACAGTTGTGTACACTTACCATAAATGTAGATGTTCGAGTGTATTCACTGTTGCAGTCCTGGTTACCCTCCCTCCAGCCCCCTGACTTCTCTATACTTCTACATTTCCTTTTCCTTTGGCCACATCTTATAACACTGGTATTTACTTTTTACTGGGGGTGTTCCACACAGTATAATTGCTTCCTATTTTGGGGGCTCTTGGCATCTGGGGCATGAAAAACTGATGTAATGACGTCAGCTCCATGTTTTATACCCCTGGCGACCTAACATCATGGAAAAAGCAACAGCATCCAACGCAGAAATCCCAAGACTCTGGTATTTGGGCTGATGGAGGGCTACCTGCAGCCAGATAACCCAAGTGTGATGACTGCAACAGTGAATACACTCGAACATCTACATTTATGGTAAAAGTACACAACTGTTCTTTTTCAAGCTCCCCCAAACCAAGAAAACATAGAAGCCTATGCAGAGGCATACACAAAAGACATGTATGACCACATAAACAACTACAGAGAAAAGGTACTAACTGACTGAAATAAGCCCAGATCACACTGCAAAAACAAGCCACCCTGGTGGGCCTCTGGTATTAATAGGCTGTGCAGCAAAATAAATAAAATCCTGATGAGAAGTAAGAGAGAATTTGTGCAACATAGTAAAAAAATCTCTCATTAGTCTAAAGAAGCAAATCAGGGAACTAGTTAAGTCTTTGAAAGCAGATTTTGAGGCAAAAATATCCTCCCAAGCTAAGGATAACCATAAGGCATTTTTCAGTTATGTTCACAATCTTAACAGCAGCATCCAACAATATGTGGAATTAGTTGTAGACGGTATCACCTGTACTCAACCAGAAGATATAGCAAATCTGATAGCCAATAAATTCAGCTCAAATTTCACCCCATCACCCCCAGTTATCCCCCAAGAAATACCATCCACCATTAACCCACAAATTATCACCAAATAATAGGTTGCCAATGCACTGTCTAAAGCTAAAGCACAGCTTCAATGGGTCCCGACAATGTATCAGGTTGCCTCTTAAACAGTTTTAATCAGAACCTATCAGCCTCATTAGGATCTCTATTTAACCACAGCCTCTGGACCAGTTTTGTCCTGGTAGAGTGGAAGACAGCAACAGTCATCTCTGTGCATAAAGGGGAATATCAACTGATCCAAGAAATTACAGACCTATAAGTTTGACTAGTCTTATATGCAAAGCTATGAAAAGAATAATCATGGACCTGATAAATAATGACATAGGAAACCTCCAAACACTGGACCCAACTTAATTCATTTGTCAAAGGCAGGTCATTCCTACTAAATCTGTTGAACTTCTTTGAGAAAATCACTAGGGCCATGGATGAGGGTAAAACAGTGCATATAGCCTACTATGATCTGGCCAAGGCATTTGACACTATTCCCCACTCAGCCATTATAAAGAAACTCACAAAACTGGTCATAAACCCCTATGTCACAAAATGGATAGCCATTTGGCTCATAGACAAGACACATATTAAACTGGGTGAATTCCCATCCAGCAAGGGGCCAGTTACTAGTGGTGTGCCACAGGGCTCAGTGCTGGGACCACTCCTGTTCAGAATATACTTTTCTGAAGTCAAGGCTAATGTGGAAGGCCTCTGAATGATGAAGTTTGCCAATAACTGAAGCTGAGGGGAATCACTGAATCCCCCCAACAATGTTGATATCATTCAGGAGGCTCTAAATTAGACAAATGATTGGTGCCAAAGCCATGGCCTAAAACCAAACACAAAAAATGTATTATTATACCCTTTGGGAAGTCAAATACCCCTGCCAATTACAGCATTAATAGCACACCCTTAGAGTAGACTCACAAGGAGGAGATCTAGGTACGCAGATAAATAGTAGCCTGATCATTAACCGCCATGTATTCACAGTGGTGAGGAAGTCTTATGTGACACAGCTTATAAGGAAAGGTACATCATCCAGATCCAAAGAAGTTATAGTCCCACTGTACTCAGCCCTTGTTAGACCAATAATCGAGTACAATGCACAATTTTGCATGTACTTGATTAGGCACTTACAACAGCTGGAGCAACCTCAGAGGTTCCTCACAAAGAAAATACATGGTGAAAACAACAACCTCTATGCAGATAGACTGAAAAACTTTTCCCTACTCTGTCTCCTATCAACTATTCAGGGGTGACCTATGCCTAACCAACAAGGTACTCACAATCCAGCCCTGATGGAGCTCTTGCACATCTGCACAGGTCACTCGCTCTAGGGATCTAAAACTGGTCTGTGACTCAAACAAGACATGCTGGAGAGACAAATGTGTGTCTCAGCTATTACGCCTTCTTTGGAACAGGCTTCCAGTTCACATTAAGCAAAGTCCCTCCTGGCCCTTTTCAAACACAGTTTGATGTAATGGATGGGGAATCACAAATTCACTCC
Source organism: Protopterus annectens (assembly GCF_019279795.1). NCBI lineage: Eukaryota > Metazoa > Chordata > Ceratodontiformes > Protopteridae > Protopterus > Protopterus annectens. Next base: position 348,073,895 of record NC_056740.1, read on the forward strand.
TGGTGTAGCACCTATGTCCTATACGGACAGGCGAAATGTGTAAAATACTCAAGGCATAGACACAAACCTGTGCAATCTTCTAGCCCTTATGGACCATATCTCAGGTAAAATCAGATAATATTGGCTAGGCTCACAAGGGCTCTTAGGCTTTTAGCCTAATAATCTCCTATGATCCTATCAACCTATGGTTTAGAAAATAGAAAATCCCTCAGCACTGAATAAAGTAACCAATGTAGAACTCCAAGTAACAGAAAAGCAAAAAGACACGTTGGTCACACACAGCAGGCAACTTTAATCCAAAAATAGTAAGCGCTTTCACTGAATCCTTCCGCTTCATCAGACTAACAGTGACTGCAAAGAACATCACATTTAAAAAGGTTCACTATATCAAATTAACCAATCAACAGCTATGCTAGTAATTAGAGCCATATTAACACTAAAAAGGCCATAGCTCCAATACCTAATATAAAACAGAAAATAACTACATTCATATCAAGTAGGTAAACATATATAACATTTAAATACATTACATGCAAGATGCTTTATAAATAAAAACAATAGCATAAATATAACAATTTATATAAAATGTTAATGTAAAATCAATCAATTAAATCACAGTGCAACTATTTATAAAATGAATTTCAATGCTTAAGAGCCCTGGCTTTAAGAAAGGGTTTAAGGGATACTTTATTATTAAGGCCTGGTGGCCTATCAGCTTGAAATTTCAGTATCCATTCCTGTTCTGAGGCTTCAGTATTATTGCTCAGATTCCCCCCCCCCCTTATTAATAGGAACCACCTCAAGCACTAAAAACTTAAACCTATGAGCAGGTCCCTCCTTCTGTACATGTACAGCTAACGCATTGCTCTCTTTCACATTCTTAATGCCACGCATGTGCTCTAGAATCCTGTCTTTTAAATGTCGATTAGTCTTACCTATATAAAAGGCAAAACATTGTACACAATAGCTAAAATAAACCACATTCTCGGTATAACAATCAGCATAAAAATGAGCTTCTATTGTAACCTCATTCTGTGAGTGTATAAATTGTCTCCCAACATGTATACTAGAGCATGCTGTGCGTCTTCTACATGTATAGGTACCAAGTCTGTCCGACTGAATATATTTATGGGTGCTTAAAGTTTTATAACAAAGTTGTCTTTTAAGAGATCTATTATTCTTGAAAGTAAAAGATGGTTGCTCTCCCACTACTCCATTTAGTTCCTTCACACTAGAAAGAATATACCAATTATTCTTAACAATGTCACACACCACATGTATATTGCTTGCATAGGTCAGCGGCAGTCGTAGTACTTCACTATCTGACTCAACCCTCTCCATAGTACCATTAACCTTAGCACTACGAGATCCTATCCTTTCACTACCTTCTTTGTTATAGTACGGCTTACACCTACCATCCCTTTCTCTCCAGGCTACATCAATCTGTCTATCTCATTCTCTATGTATCCTCTTTCCATAAACTCATGTTTAAGGGACAATAGTGCTCCATGTAGTGTGTAATCATCATTAAATAAACGCATACAGCAAAATATTTGACCTTTCAAAACATTTAATTTAGTATGCCTTGGATGCATACTGCCATTGTGTAAGACATTATTTTTCCTAACAGTTTTTCTAAAAAGTGTAGTCAAAACCCGATTGGGGGCTTTTCTAGTAATCTCCACATCAAGAAATGCAATCACTCTATCAGAGTATTTGTAAGTAAAGTTCAGAAACGGAGTGATGTTATTAATGTATACCAGAAACTCATTAAGACGTTCCTCGGTATCATGCCGTAGCAAAAAAATATCCACGAATCGTTTATACCATACGATAGATTCAGCAAATGCATTATTGGCCAAAACATAGGTAGTTTCCTATTGCACAAGAGATAGGTTGGCATAGCTATTGGCACAGGCAGTACCCATAGCTACACCAACCTTCTGTATAAAGTGTTCATCACTAAACATGAAAACATTGTTCTCCAAAATAATTTCTAACAATGCACACATTAATCTAACCTTACTTGCTTGAACATTCCTTGCATGTAGTAGCTCTCTAATATTTTCTATGCCCCAGGCATTGGGAATCACTGTAAATAAGGACTCTATGTCTAAAGTCACCAACCAACAGGGATTCTCTAATACTTCCAAGTATGTCCCTAAATCATTAAGGAAATCCTTAGTATCCTTCAGGACAGTGGTACATTCACATAGCACAGGATGTAAATTCCTTTCAACGTATATCGAAAGAGGCTCAGTAGCCCACCCCTTGCTAGACACAACGGGATGCATAGGGGGCTAACAAGGTTCTTATGAACCTTAGGTTCCTCACAAAGAAAATACATGGTGAAAACAACAACCTCTATGCGGATAGACTGAAAAACTTTTCCCTACTCTGTCTCCTATCAACTATTCAGGGGTGACCTATGCCTAACCAACAAGGTACTCACAATCCAGCCCTGATGGAGCTCTTGCACATCTGCAAGACAAACAGAGTGAGGGTCACTCGCTCTAGGGATCTAAAACTGGTCTGTGACTCAAACAAGACATGCTGGAGAGACAAATGTGTGTCGCAGCTATTACGCCTTCTTTGGAACAGGCTTCCAGTTCACATTAAGCAAAGTCCCTCCTGGCCCTTTTCAAACACAGTTTGATGTAATGGATGGGGAATCACAAATTCACTCCTGGTGTAGCGCCTATGTCCTATACGGATGGGGGAAATGTGTAAAATACTCAAGGCATAGACACAAACCTGTGCAATCTTCTAGCCCTTATGGACCATATCTCAGGTAAAATCAGATAATATTGGTTAGGCTCACAAGGGCTCTTAGGCTTTTAGCCTAATAATCTCCTATGATCCTATCAACCTATGGTTTAGAAAATAGAAAATCCCTCAGCACTGAATGAAGTAACCAATGTAGAACTCCAAGTAACAGAAAAGCAAAAAGACACGTTGGTCACACACAGCAGGCAACTTTAATCCAAAAATAGTAAGCGCTTTCACGGAATCCTTCCGCTTCATCAGACTAACAGTGACTGCAAAGAACATCACATTTAAAAAGGTTCACTATATCAAATTAACCAATCAACAGTTATGCTAGTAATTAGAGCCCTATTAACACTAAAAAGGCCATAGCTCCAATACCTAATATAAAACAGAAAATAACTACATTCATATCAAGTAGGTAAACATATATAACATTTAAATACATTACATGCAAGATGCTTTATAAATAAAAACAATAGCATAAATATAACAGTTTATATAAAATGTTAATGTAAAATCAATTAATTAAATCACAGTGCAACTATTTATAAAATTAATTTCAATGCTTAAGAGCCCTGGCTTTAAGAAAGGGTTTAAGGGATACTTTATTATTAAGGCCTGGTGGCCTATCAGCTTGAAATTTCAGTATCCATTCCTGTTCTGAGGCTTCAGTATTATTGCTCAGATTACCCCCCCCCCCCTTATTAATAGGAACCACCTCAAGCACTAAAAACTTAAACCTATGAGTAGGTCCCTCCTTCTGTACATGTACAGCTAACGCATTGCTCTCTTTCACATTCTTAATGCCACGCATGTGCTCTAGAATCCTGTCTTTTAAATGTCGATTAGTCTTACCTATATAAAAGGCAAAACATTGTACACAATAGCTAAAATAAACCACATTCTTGGTATAACAATCAGCATAAAAATGAGCTTCTATTGTAACCTCATTCTGTGAGTGTATAAATTGTCTCCCAACATGTATACTAGAGCATGCTGTGCGTCTTCTACATGTATAGGTACCAAGTCTGTCTGACTGAATATATTTATGGGTGCTTACAGCTTTATAACAAAGTTGTCTTTTAAGAGATCTATTATTCTTGAAAGTAAAAGATGGTTGCTCTCCCACTACTCCATTTAGTTCCTTCACACTAGAAAGAATATACCAGTTATTCTTAACAATGTCACACACCACATGTATATTGCTTGCATAGGTCAGCGGCAGTCATAGTACTTCACTATCTGACTCACCCCTCTCCATAGTACCATTAGCCCTAGCACTACGAGATCCTATCCTTTCACTACCTTCTTTGTTATAGTACGGCTTACACCTACCATCCCTTTCTCTCCAGGCTACATCAATCTGTCTATCTCATTCTCTATATATCCTCTTTCCATAAATGTTTAAGGGACAATAGTGCTCCATGTAGTGTGTAATCATCATTATATAAACGCATACAGCAAAATATTTGACCTTTCAAAACATTTAATTTAGTATGCCTTGGATGTATACTGCCATTGTGTAAGACATTATTTTTCCTAACAGTTTTTCTAAAAAGTGTAGTCAAAACCCGATTGGGGGCATTTCTAGTAATCTCCACATCAAGAAATTCAATCACTCTATCAGAGTATTTGTAAGTAAAGTAACTTTGTTATAAAGCTGTAAGCACCCATAAATATATTCAGTCGGACAGACTTGGTACCTATACATGTAGGAGATGCACAGCATGCTCTAGTATACATGTTGGGAGACAATTTATACACCCACAGAAGGGGTTTACAATAGAAGCTAATTTTTATGCTGATTGTTATTCCAATAATGTGGCTTATTTTAGCTATTGTGTACAGTGTTTTGCCTTTTATATAGGTAACACTAACTGACATTTAAAAGACAGGATTCTAGAGCACATACGTGACATTAAGAATGTGAAAGAGAGCAATGCGTTAGCTGTACATGTACAGAAAGAAGGACCTACTCATAGGTTTAGGTTTTTAGTGCTTGAGGTGGTCCCTATTAATAAGAGGGGGGTAATATGAGCAATAATACTGAAGCCTCAGAACAAGAATGAATACTGAAATTTCAAGCTGATAGGCCACCAGGCATTAATAATAAAGTATCCCTTAAACCCTTTCTTAAAGCCAGGGCCCTTAAGCATTGAAATTAATTTTATAAATGGTTGTACTGTGATTTAATTGATTGATAGGTAGGTACTAGGCTATCGGCCCTGGGGCCTATACAAGACCAGCCAAAAAGGTACCCTGGCTTTTGCCACCCAAGAAAATTATTTTCCTGTGCCACTGTCAAGCAGAGCCACAGAGGTGATCCCTGGGGTGAATTTCCTGTTTCCCATCCAATCATCAAGATTTTTCTTGAAGAGTGCTAATGAGGAGCTTTGTTTGATATAGATAGGTAGTTTATTCCAGAGTATGGGAAATCTCTGGGACAGGAATCTATCCCTCCGGCATTCAAACTGCTTTGTCTGAACAAATGCTTTCATGTTTCCTTTCCATGGTGAATAAAATACAGTTATGGAATCATTATGTTTTAAGTTCCATATAAGTTCCATATATAGTTAGTTAGTTAGTTAGTTAGTTAGTCAGTCAGTTAGTCAGTCAGTTAGTTATATGATTTTGCATTGATACTTTATATAAATTGTTATATTTATGCTATTGTTTTTATGTATAAAGCATCTTGCATATAATGTATTTAAATGTTATATATGTTTACCTATTTGATATGAATGTAGTTATTTTCTATTTTCTGTTAGGTATTGCAGCTATGACCTTTTTAGTGTTAATAGGGCTCTAATTACTAGCATAACTGTTGATTGGTTAATTTGATACAGTGAACCTTTTTAAATGTGATGTTCTTTGCATTCACTGTTAGTCTGATGAAGCGGAAGGATTCCGTGAAAGCGCTTACTATTTTTGGATTAAAATTGCCTGCTGTGTGTGACCATGTCTTTTTGCAACCTGTGGTGTAACTGCCCCATGCCCTTCCATGAATGTTAATGCCATAAACACGTCTCACTGCATTTAGCCTTCTGTGTTTAGAAGCAATCTTTAAAACTTAATATTTTTTAAAGGTACATGCAAACACGTTTTTGTGTGAAAAGAAAAGTGAGCTTCATATCTTTAAACAAAATTGAGCAATTTATGTAATGATGGACTAAATGACAATTGTAAAGAAGGAAAACACATATGCAATGTATAATAAATATAAATAAAAAATGTTAATATAGTTTGTTTTATTTTATATTAATGTATTTGTGCCTAGTCTTAAATGATAATTTAATAAAGGTGTTTAAAAATGATAATTTGTTTCTTTAGCCTCTTAAGATCATTTCTTAATCACTAATTTTTTTCAGTGTACTACCAAGATTATTTATATTATTTAAATTTTTCTTTGTGCCACAATTATTGATGTTGCAAATAGGTGTATTTACATTCAATGCAGCATGTCTTTCTCATTTATATGTTTTTTTTATGTGCTTGCAGTAATCCGGGGTTATTTGTCCACTACATCCATCCTTCCCAAACATCAGATCATGGCTTTAAGAAGTGATAGGAGTGCACAAGTATGATTGCCAAATGCCTCAACTTGATATTGATGGGTACCTGCACTTGCTTTTATTAGTAGATAGAATGGAGGTAAAACGCTACTGTTTTTTTAATGCAGGCCAAGAGAAATAAAGCTGATGGGAAGAGAACTGTATTGTTATGATTTACTGTTAGAGTTACTGTATTTAGCTTGAAGATCCACTTTCTTTAGTAAACATCTTTACTTATTTAATTATTTAACATTTGTTGACCAGGAAAGTCTGACTGGGGCAGAACCTATTTTCAGTTGAGGCCCAGGGAGAAGTGCTCCAGATGCATGTCTTCGGAATATGGGAGAAAACCGGAGTACCTGGAGGAAAGCCACGCAAATGCAGGGAGGACATGCAGACTCCACACATAAGGCACCCCAGCGAAGAATCAAACCGAAGAACCTCTTGCTGTGAGGTGACAATGTAAACTAATGCACCACTGTGCCACCCAAACATCTTTACCCATAACTGTCTTTTTCTTTCACTCCCATACCCATAAAATGCAGACAAAGAAACAAAGTATCCTCTACACTCATGAATATTATCAACAGTTTCAGTGACAGTGTTCTGTAATGCCTGGCTATCCTAAGAGCTACCTATACCACCAGTCTGGTTCAGTAATATCAAAACCGTCTATCTAGATAAATAGATAATCTTAGCCAGTATCTTATGTCAGCTGAGCAAATCAACTTTGTTATCCTTTTCCTTTATCAATTATTTTTATTACCTCTTTGTAGAAAGAGAAGCAGAAATTACACCAAAAATGCAACTGTTCATTGAGCAAGAGACAAAATGTATCTAGCTGCCATGGTTCCAGCTTCTTAAAGAAGCTATTAGCTCTCATCGTCTTCATACAAGAATTGGGGACAAAGGCCAAAAATCAGGGACAAAATTTAAATGCTGTTAGAATAACTTTTTTTTGCATTAGCATGCATTTGCTGAAAAATATTAAGTCTGAAACTCAAGTGCCTGACATCAGTTGGTGAATGCAGTCCTCAATGATTTTCCAGAAAACAAGAAATTTTATAAGGAGCAGACCAAAAATAAGAAGCAAAAACAGGGACATTGAGACCTATTGTTTAAGCAGAGCAGTTTCCACCTCCAACTTGTACACTTGCCTTTGTTCCTTATTTGCCACAGTTTAGGACTAGACTTGGTCAGATCTGAATACTTGCTTGCTAAGTAATTGCATACTGTATCCAACTGAACCTACCTATTAGAAACACACTTCCCCATATACTGAAGACAGTCTACCTGTATATTTTTATTACACGCCATCTTAGCTAAAAATGGTGAAACAACCTACTCACAGCCCTTTATAAAATATTTTTTGTCTTCCTAATCAAGAGGTTATGTTATCCTTCCTGAGAAAGAATAGCTTCTGTGCTGTACTGCACAACTGTACTTGAGTCCCCACTTTTAAGCAGTGAAGATATTCACACATTTAGTAGTCAGTTATACCAAGTCCTAGAAACTATCTTTGAATACCAACAGTGCTTCCTATAAACCTTACCAAATTTAAATTTCAGCAATACTCACAACTCATAATCAGTTAATACTCTTTCTAAAAATTAGTATAGTAAAAATGCTGTAGAGCATGTTAGTAACCCATTACACATCTCGAGTACATATAATCCACCGTTACACCCTTCTATAGCAATGTTTGACAAGATATCTGAAGTTGATGTCAGGAATTTAGATAAAAAAATGTTCATTTTTCTAATTTGAATAAGGCTGAATTTGACAGTTTGAATAAATTAGGATACAATAAGGACATAAGAATTATAAAACCAGATAAGGGTGGTGGTATTGTAATTATGGACATAGGAGATTATAATGAGAGGATGATAAAAATTCTAATGGGTGATGTTTATAGAAAATTTTCTTTAAATTAATTAAATCAAACATACAACAAGATTAGGAATGAACTGAATGATTTATTTATTGAAGGTTCTTTATCAATCGATGAGTTTAATTTTTTATCTGTTCACCACCCTGTTACCCCATGCATTTTTGGATTGCCTAAAATGCATAAAAATGTGTCTGACCCACCAATGCGTCCTATTGTCAATGGACGAGGTTCTATTACTTACCCTATAGCTAGATATATAGACATTAACCTAAAAAAGTATGTGGCTGAAGAGACTAATATATGTAGGGACTCATGGGATTTTTTGAAGAGAACCAATAATTTGGAATTCAGTGAGAGTGGCTTCTTTGTAACCACTGATGTAAAGGACCTCTATACTTCAATACCTCATGATACAGGGGTAGAATGGGTATGTGACTATTTACTTGAAAAAGGGATTCCCCAACCCAGGATTAATGTGTTCGAACAACTGTTTGATCTTGTTTTAAAAAATAATTGTATATTTTTTAACAAAGAATTTTTTATACAAATGGTTGGTGTTGCTATGGGTTCCCCTTGTGGTAGCCTTTATGCCAATATGGTGATGCTACAATGGGAAAAGAGAGTTGTTTTTAAGTCACATTTTTTTAAATATTGTAGAATGTATGTCAGATTTTTGGGTGATATTTTCATCTTTCGGGTTGGTCCATTGGCTGAATTTTTAAATTACATTAATAATTCAACACCCTTTCTTAAATTCACCCATAACATTGGTGAAGAGGAAATTTCATACTTGGATATTAGACTAATAAAAGATAGACAGGTAAATTTGTATCAGAAATATATCGGAAGGAATCTTATTCTAATAGTTTTTTTACACTTTGGCAGTGCACACCCTTACAAACAAAAAAGAGCGGTAGTAAAGGGACAATTTGTAAGATGATATCTTGCTTTGACGCTTTTCTGAATGAATGTGATTTACTGAAAGAAATGTTTATAAAAAGAGAATATCCAAGAGATTTAGTAAATAATGTAATGTTAGAGGTTGTCAAAAGAGAGAGAGAGGCTTTTTTCAAGCTATTCTAATGGTTGATGGCATACAACATAACATAACACCAAGTGAAGTAGATGGACAAAGGGTCTTTGATGATAATTCACAGAATAGTATGAGTCTTGAAAATCCAATATTATCAGAAACCAACTATTGTTGTGCTTTTATTACCACATATAATCTTGAGAGTCATGACATACTAAGAATTTTAGAGAAGAACTGGATTATTTTAACCTCATGTAATGAAATTAGACAATGTATAGGAGAAAGACCTATTGCAGTGTACAGAAAGGGTCAGTCACTCAAAAATATACTTGAAAACAACACCCAAGTTTATAGTATTGGGGCATGAGAAAATGTGGATCTTGTAAGTATTGCCAATATATAATGGAAGGCATGAAATTTAACATTAATGGCATTAGAGTTACCCAGAAGAAAAAATGTTGTTGTAACACTGAAAGAGTCGTTTATTGTGCTTTTTGTTGCAAATGCACCTGTTTTTATATTGGAAAAATGGAAAGAAAGTTAAAGACACATATTTACGAGCACTTGAGGGACATTAAATTAAAAAAGGATATAAACGCCTTGGCAAGGCATTGTAATGAATGGCCGGATCATGGGTTTAAATTTACTGTCAAAGAAGCTATGAAAGTGAACCCAAGGGGTGGTCCATGGCCATTACATTTGGAAATGAATTAAGCTTTATGGCAATTAAGAATGAATGCTACTCAATGGCCAGGCCTGAATGATTCTATTTCAATTACTTGTTTTTTGAAGTTAAAGAGCCTAGATAGGTGAATTTGTTATACACTGTATTTTAACTTAGGTGGTTATCCAACATTTTTTAAGTTTTTAGCATAATATGGTTATGTATCTATTTATTTATTAATTTATTATAAACACATTTATCATTTATTTATAAAGCCTTAAAAATGTTTATGATACCAACATATTTGCTTAATGTTGGCAATGAACTTTTATTAATTTTATTAATGATGTGCATTCTGACCCTCTAAAATGAATTTTATTGTGTATACAAGTTATATATATATGCACACATATTTTAGATTTTACGCATACAGACATTATTAATTTATATATTCATGAATTTTTGTGAATAGGTTACACAAGCATGTGCGTATGTATATGCACTTGTAAAACCTAACACAAGTATATTAGTTATATACTTTTTAATATATATTTTTACTTTCTAATTTCGTAACAACTGATTGTAATGCATAAATGGTATACACACATACATTATTTTATTATTTGTGTTGGTTTTGACTCATGGTAAAACTGCATATTTTATTGCACATTTCATTGTGTTATACCTTTAACTATCACACCCTATAACAAAGGATTAATTAGTGAAAACAGAAAATGATTGTGCTTTTGGTTTGAAACTTTATTAATGATGGCATAAAAGTTTTTCAGTTGTTGGGCATGCTCTGTTCTTGAAAAAGTCTCCTACACAGGAGACGAAAGTGCTTTGATTTGACTCATTTGGATTAATATTATTTATTTATTTATTTATTTTATTTTTTCCTCTGTGTGTTGTTAATAAATTGCTTTGTTACATATTATATGCCTAGTGGATCATTTTTTCACCACTGAAGCCATTCTGGTTCATCTGTTTTGCGGCTTTTTGTTTGTATAGTAGAAATCACCTACACGTATAAAATGTGAATTAAATGATGACACAATAACACAGCTCCTATCAGCCACAAACACTGTGAAGTAAAAAAAAAAAATTGTAAAATATAAATAATATAAAGTTGCATTCAAATTGTGTTATAATTATTATTTAGGACCTATAACCAGACCAAATCATTCTAAAAATTACATTAACACTATTGATTATGAAGTGATTATTAGGTCACTTGATTGTTTTGTTGACGTGAGCCTTTTTGTGTTATACGGTTTTTTTGGGGGTTTTTTTGTGGCTACAAGGACACATGCTGGTGGCTACCTTACAGCACAGTGCATTAGCCCACTAGGCCACTCAGCTCCTTTACTAAAAGGACACAAAGCCTAAACAACATGGCCTACACTGGCTGACTCAGAGTCCTGTCACTATATTCAGTATCCTCCAGACTGCTAAGAGGTGACCTGTGTCTGGCATACAAGGCATCCTCAGATGCAGCACTGATGGATTTACTGCACATCAGCAAGTCAAATGGCATCAGAAATACTTGGTCTAGGGATCTAAACTTCTTCTGCAACATTAACAGAACAGGTTGGAAGGACAGGTTTATCTTGTAGAGGATACTACTGCTCTGGAATAGACTTCCCATCCATATAAATCAAAGTTCATCCCTGTCCATATTCAGCACAACTTGGATCTCTGGATGGGAAACATAAAATTTAGCCCAGGACTGCTCTCTGTACACTAAGGACAGAGACGACTCTTAAATGTCCCCTTAAAGTATCGATAGTATGATCTAGTATTTTTCACATAGGGCTAATATATATAATTATCGACTATGGGATAGGTAAGGCCAATCTCTAACCAAATAGGATAGGTTAATTTGAGCAAAAAAGGGAAACTGGATAAGCTTAAAGTGACCCACAAGGGCAGCTAGTCTAATACGTCAGGCATGTTATCAAGCCACTTGCTATGCATGAAAGGAAATATCCATTTTAAAATCTCAGGGCTTGTGACTACACTTTGTTAAATGCCCTCAACACCTTTGAAACTAACTAATAAGGGATATTTGGACAAGCATCAAATCTCCTACAATCTGTATGTCCATTTAAAAGTGAGAATTTCCCAGCAAATAAATTTTCTAGTTCAATTGGGTCTGAAATAGCTGAGTTCCCATACTTAACATTAATGTGGGGGGTACTTTCTTTCCTGAAGCATCTTAGGTGCTGAATAGGGCCTTTTTATTCATCTTGTTATTCTCAGCTAAATGGTCTTCATAGTCAGTTATATTCTAAAGGATAAACTCCTCAAGGATTTTTTCTGTATTATATCTATATTTGAAGGGGGCACACAGAGTGTATTTATACCTCTTCCAAAAGGCCTTTGTTTTATTTTTCAGTTGTGATAACTTTTTTTCCACCGTGGAGTGAAATGTTTTGATGATTGGTTATAACAACAGGTATAAACATGTTTATCAGGGCATTTATATTACCATAAAAGGTATTCCACTTTTCTTCAATTGACTTTCCTTCCAGTTGCCTCTCCCACTGCCAAGAGCTAAGTTCCTAATTTATAGACTCAAAGTTAGTTTGATAAAACTTCCTAAGGGTACACTTGATCTAACACAATTTTCATGATTGTTCACAATTATACTTTAAATAGAATAGTAATCTTATTTTTCATCTGGGGGCTCCAAAGTTACAGCTTAAAACTGAATTATTGGTGTTGTTTAACCAAATAACATCCAATAAGTTACCATCCTTGGTTGGTTGTTTACTAATCTGTTCATAGCTGTATAAAATACAACTTTCAATAATATTGTTTGTGGCAGTAGACTTGGTAGAAGGGAAATTGTAGTCACTTCCTGGAAGGTTAATGCCACCCATGATTATATCATCCCCAGGACTCAGCAAGCTCTGCATGGTGTGCAGGAATAGTGCAGGAGCTGCTGGAGGCAATATGGCCGCCAAGAGATCCAGGAACAAGCTCCTGGGACGTGCACGAGCGACACAGGTCCTGTATGGTAATTTCCCCATTTGCAGGTAAAAACTATGCAAATTAGGTGAATTAGTGATCCAGGAAGCTGGCAGCCATACATATAGGATTAGTGTAACTTGCAGATATGTACTCGGTGAGTAACCGAGTACATTTCTGCAAACTACAAAACGGAGCCATGACAGCTCCAAATAAAGGGTGTATATCATGTGGAAAGCATGCCAATGGCCAAATATAGGGCCACTGGCATGGAAAACAGTTGCAAATTAAAATAAAATAACTTTTTATTTGGCCGATTTCAGCCGTTTAAGCATAGGGCAGGGGTGCGCAAACAGGATCGGCCGGAAAATAAAAGTAAAACCCTGAAAAAAGCTTTTTCTGCAAAATCACAATTTTGCCATTATAGTCAATGGCAGGCAGAAGACAACAAGGCCAGTGAATAGTGGTTGCTAAGAGGGAAGGCTCAGTGTGGGACTTGTAACTAGACATTAGCAGGGCATTCTATGCAAATGAGGGGAATGATACTGAATCAGAGATTTCCCCTCATGGCTAGCCTGCACCCAACCATGTAGGTGCAGGAAAACCATGGTGCAAGCCTAAGAGTTAGCTGACATCATAGAGGGGTGTGTCAGGTGTACTGTAAGCATATTGGAGCTCTGTGGCTCAGTTTTACCCTTAGCCTAGCAGAGCTAAGGAGGGGGAGTTGTCTGAAGCTGTCTAGCACTCTTTACATTGCCTAAACGGGTGAGCATGCCGCGCACCGGGGTTTAAACAAACAAAAAAAAAAAGTAAACCAGGAAATAGCTGCTCCATTCACATCTGAGCACTGTGTTTGTGTGGCACGCCCCTGGGCATAAACAGGAAGGCAATGGGAAGGTAAAACCGCAGTGGGAAGGTAATCAAGGAGACCTGGCATAGATGGCAGGTGAAATGTATCAGAATCAGCCAATTACACAGGCAGCAGCCCAGCACAGTACTATAAACTATGCAAACACCTTTCCCTCTAGTTTTTCCCACAAACTCTACACCAGCAGTCTACACAAATGGGGAAAGTTTACCTAACAAAAGCAGCAAAATGATAGGGGCTGCATTTGCTCTCATAAATCAACATGTGGAAGATGCTGAGGGTGGTGAGGATGAGAATGCTGATGACCAACCCATAGTGAGGAGAAGGAGAAGAGTGTACAGACCCAGGGTAACCTACCAGGGGCTACATGAGCTGGAGATAGTTGAGTGCTATAGGGTAGACAGGGACCTCCTACACCAAATTGTTGAGCTGTGCCAGCCATGCCTCACACACAGAACCAACAGTGGAGAACCCATCCCAGTGGATACCAAGGTATGTGCAGGCTTAAGAATACTAGCCACAGGTACCTTCCAAAGGCCAACTAGGGATATCATGGGGATCTCGCAGGCATCAGCATCCAGGGTATTCCACCAGTTCCTGGATGCCATGTCAGCACATGCTGGTGAGCACATGTATTTCTTCAACACCCGTGAGGTGTTGATCAGCAATATGCATCTCTACCACCAAATAGCAGAATTCCCTGAGGCAGTGGGTGCTATAGACTGCACTCACATACACATCAAAACACCACCTGTTGAGCAGGGTAGAGTCTACATAAACCGCAAGGGCTTCCCCTCCATCAACTGGCAGGTCATATGCGATGCTCAGGGCATTATAATGAATGTGTGTGCTGGCAGCCCTGGAAGCTATCACGACTTCCACATCTGGCATATGATGCAGCTGTACCAGAGATTTGCCAATGGGGACATCCCATATGGCCAATTAGTGGGGGGATGCTGGTTACGCACTGGAGCCGTGGCTGATTACACCCATCAGAAAAGCACACACACACACACACACACACACACACACACACACACACACACACACACACACACACACACACACACACACACACACACACACACACACCTGAACATGAACTCCATAATGAGGCACATGTACAGACCAGAATCATAATAGAGCATGTGTTTGGGATGCTCAAGTCATGGTTACGGTGCCTGGACATATCCGGTGGAGCCTTGCATTACTCAACAGCTACATGTACCCAAATTGTCATCGTATGTGCCATGCTACACAATATGATCCTGTGGAAACAGGTGCAACAGGAACAGCATGGGGCAGGGCCACACAGCCCCCCTCCATTGCCAAGGCCTGCAAAGGCACAGAGTGACTTGGAGGAGGAACAACCTGAGCCTGCCACAGTAGGCAGAAGGAGGCATACCCAGTATGCCCAGTCCTTGGCAAAGAGGCTACGCATAGCACATACACTGACACAGTAGGAACCCAGGGAATGACACCTCACTCCAACTTGCACATACAGTAAAAGGGATGCCAAACACGGCACTACCTGTGCTTAGCCATGTATAGGGAGTTTACTATGTGCATATGACATAGTCAGCCCTCCAGCACCATCCTCAATACTGGTACAGCCACAAGGTCACACTCACTATCAATTGCTGAATGGAGTAGAGTGTTCTGCTACCTGTATCTATGGTATGGATGTGAGCATGTTATGGAGTCGGGTGTCTGAATGGGATGCCATCAGATAGTAGACACCTATATCGGCAGCATGAAATCCTTAACAAATACTGGTGTCAACATAGTAGGCTGTACTAGACAAGGTGACAAAACCCACTGCAGGACATGTGGTGGGCCAAATGTGTATCCATAGGATACACACATGCATGTTAGGGAGGCTCACATACCCAAAAACAGTCTCAGCCAGCAGAACAGGTGTAGACAAACACAAAGAAAGGCTGTTCCTAGGCCTCTGATTGATGGCTATGGAGAACAGCTCCCCTCCAGACCTACACAGACTGCAACAGGTTAGGCAGTGGGATGTTAGTTCTGAAGGGTAAGAAGTCTGAAACTGAAATGTAGGTCAATAAAACCTAAGAACTGTAGTCCACTGATATGCCTCTAGTCTGGACGATAGGTCAGAATACAGAATGAAATGGAGTACCTGAAATACCAGTACAGTCATAGCAAATGTGTACAGGGGTCCAGGGAAGTAAATATTGTGGGAAGAAATATCCGGGGAATTGTTTGGCTAGGCTTGTATAGGCCCTAGGGCTGATAGCCTAGTACCAACCTATGAACCTATAAACCTATGTAGAAATGTAGTAACATGTATGTGTAGGTATAATAACAGTGGAGCACAGATTACCTGAGCCGGCCAAAGCAGCAGGATAGATTGTAGCACGTGTAGAATATGCAGGGCTGTGTGTGTTAAGTTGATGTGTGTTATATATTGTGTGAGAGTTGTCAGCCTGTAGGCATGGTGGGTTGTGTCCTGGTGGCCAATGGCCAGTACTGCTGATGACAGGGCCAAGTTCTCACAACTGCAGTGCCAAAAGCAATGCATCCCAGGAAGACACATTCCACCAGTAATCCATACTAATTGTTTGGATGTAATATCTGTCACCATCTGAAAGATGGACATAGCATGAATGTGGGCCCAGACATACAAACAGTACACAGGTAGAAGTACACTAGACAGAGAGTGTATAAAATGTTACTGCCAAATGGACACACCTTTGGAATTGTACATACAGTTTAGCAGCACATTATTTGTTTGTAGTATGGAAGACTGATGTTGTCTGGCCAAACACTGGCAGACCACAAAAGTCACAGGTATGAAGTACTGAGACACTGCTGATGTCCCTGCACAAGCCAGCATAAGTGGAATGCCCCACGTATATCTGTGAGTCAACTGCAAGTAGCATCCATAGCACACATGCACCCAGCCCACCCCACCATCAGCCATAGGTACCTCACAGGTCTTATCCCTGCTGTTGGAATGAGTACAATATGACCCCCACCTCTGTATGGGAATAGCCACAGAATGCAGCATGCTGAAGAGGTGTCCCATGCAGGTGTGTCCCTAGCTGTAAGCAGCACCCTGCCAGCATCCACATCACTGGATCAATAAGGACAGAAACTATTGACATTAACACCTTGCACACCTGCCCTGTCACCCCAGGGGAATATACTGGCTTGCAGCCTGGGACTGCAGGAGTGACACAATGCATTGGCCTACTACAGATGGCCTGCATCACTACCAAATGCCCTACAGTCCTCTGTCAAAGGCCTGTGTCTCACCCGTACTGCCAATGTATGTTATCTCAGGGACTCCCAAATAACATAACACAGTCCACAGAACCCAAATGCAAGGCCATGTCGACAAATCCTAGTAGAATGTCCACCATGTCCTACTGCATGAACTGTGGATCAACCCCTAAATATTGCTGGGATGAAGTGATAACTATAGGGATTCTTATCAGATGTTTGCATAATTATTGGAAGAGGATAGATTAATGGGGGGGGTAGAAACATGGACACCATGGAGTGTGTAAAGTCTGAAACTCAGCGGTGTGCACATACAACCCCTGCCTGCAAACACAGGAATGGGTGGCCACAAACATTCTCATAAACCACAATGTGAAGGGGTAATGACCAGAAATATGAGCCCTGCCTCTGGGTAACCTATGTGAATCTATACAGCTGAGGTATGGCCACAGCAGGATATGGCCATACTGCCACGTCGATGGATGTACAAGCATGGGATCCTCAGCCACCACTGTACCAAGGTGCTGAACCATTTACACAGACCCATCAGCAAGTGTCTGCAGCTCCCCCTCCAGAATGGCATGATTGTGCAAGAATATGTAGGCTGCAGACCACAATACTGGACACAGCTTCATTCACCCTGTTCCCCAGGAAATTACTGCAAGCAAATATGTATACCTGACAGTAGCTGATGACATAAAACATCACAGTGTAAAACAGAACATATAGGTTCATAGATTAGTACTAGGCTACCTGCCCTTGTGGGCCATTTTAAGCATAGCCAGTTACCCCATGTGAGACTCAAACCCTGCATCTTCTGTCTGTAAGCAAACACTTTTTACCTTCTGAATATCTCTGCTAACACCAAAACCATGTAGCAGAAGCAGCACAGACACAGTTACTTACAGTAACCCACTATCCTTTGCCCATTGTGACCTCATATTGTCAACCGGTCTACACATATCCTGCAGAAACGGGTTGCTAGCTGTAGGTGTATAACACAAAAGCCTGCACTGGAGTACAACCTACCTGGAATGGATTCACACATTCAATACAAAAGGTCATACTGTGCATGCTCCCACACTTAGAGAAACGAAGCCCGTGTTTGACAACAAAATAATGAAAGGTCATACAGGGCATGCTCCCACACTTACAGACATGAAGCCCATGTCTGGCAACAACAGTGGACTATACATATCTGACAGTCGCAGATGTTTGTGCACACACTCCACATTGCACACCAGTCATGCTTTGCCACACACATCGGATAGGAATACACACATATATCCAAGGACAACACACTATAATAGGCCAAACTTATATATACATAGATGTGTGGAAGAGAGTGACAGACAGTGACAAACAGCCTCCCATCATGAAGCCTGTCCCACCCACCACACATCCAATTGGCTAAAACCACATGATGTGCAAATGTCAATCACTGTAGACATTTGTTTCAGGTATCCCTCAGCCCTATAGTGTCTGTGGTGCTTGTGATAACTGTGTAACATGACTGTACAAGTCATTATTCATCTAGCAGTTGTATACACATCCCTGTTAAATGTAAACCTGTGTGTGACTGAATGCTGGGTATGTGTGCTTCCAGATGAATGGCTTATGGCCCATTCACACACACTGCACTCCCTATGGCCATACTTTGGCAAGCCTGCTGATGTCATTCACCTTAAAAATACACCTTTGGGGAAGGAGTACCCCTATAAGCTCTGTGGTTCGTGCTATAACCGCATAATGCTATAATGTGATGTACTAGTTAGATAGGAGTTTTCATCTCAGACATGGCAACTGTGTGTGGGATCAATGCTTTTGTAGCCATTCACAGTCACTACACTCCCCATTGCCCTACTTTGGCAAGCCTGCTGATGTCACTGAAATACACCTTTGGTGAAGGAGTAGCCCTATAAGCTCTGTGGCAAGGGCTATAACTGCATAATGCTATAGTGTGATGCACTAGTTAGGTAGGAGTTCTAATCCCAGACATGGCAACTGTGAAACTCTGTGTGTGTGTTTGTTTGTCTGTGTAGGGATCAATGCTTTTGAGGCCATCCACAGTCACTACACTTTCCAATGCCCTACTTTGGCAAGCCTGCTGATGTCATTCACCTTGAAATACACCTTTGGTGAAGGAGTAGCCCTATAAGCTCCATGACGCGTGCTATAACTGTGTAATGCTATAGTGTGATGTACTAGTTAGGTAGGAATTCTAATCCCAGACATGGCAATTGTGAAACTCTCTGTGTGTGTTTGTTTGTCTGTGTAGGGATCAATGCTTTTGAGGCTATTCACAGTCACTACACTTTCCATTTCCATACTTTGGCAAGCCTGCTGATCTCATTCACCTTGAAATACACCTTTGGTGAAGGAGTAGTCCCATAAGCTCCATGGCACATGCTATAACTGTGTAATGCTATAGTGTGATGTACCAGTTAGGTAGGAGTTCTAATCCAAGGCATGGTGATATTGTGTGTGTGTGTGTGTGTGTGTGTGTGTGTGTGTGTGTGTGTGTGTGTGTGTGTGTGTGTGTAAGGATCAATGCTTTTGTGGCCATTCACAGTCACTAGGCACTCCTAAAAATGGAGAACATTGATATCTGTGCAGTAACAAAAACCTGGTTCAAGGCTCCAGATAGCACCCCTGCAATACCAGGCTACAACTCTTACCACACCTTTTGGCCACCAAACCAGGACCGAAACACTAAAGTGGAGGAGTGTCCATATTCACCAAGGATATTCACACCACCAGGCTAGTTGCCCAACACAATGTGTCTGGAATTTTCCAGGTGCAACAAACATTAGGTAAGACTGCATTCCAAATTGTAGCTTTCTACAGATCCCCCACCATGCCCCAAGTTTCTCACACCTTTCTAAACATACTGGAAAATATAAAGATACAACCAAATACCCTAATACTGGGTGATTTCAACTACCCTGCCATTAACTGGAAATTCTATTCATGTGCCAACACCTTTGCCAAACAGTTACTGGAATTCATAAATTCCAGTGCCCTGGATCAACTAATCCATAGTCCCACCAGGGGCTCCAATATCCTAGACCTGGCCATTACCAACATGGGAAATCGATGCTCCACAGCTATGGTCACCCCCTCATTGGTCAGGTCAGACCATAAGCTAATCACCCTTGACATCCACATCCCTCCCCCACCTCCCCAGTAAGGAAACCTCTGTAAAAAACATTTCCAAAGCCAACATCATGCTACACAAGTCAGAACTGACAAACTTCATAACACCCATGCATATGGGAACTGAAAGTTCGACTACTGAATCCTACACTAAGGCACTGTACGAGCACATCCACTCATGCATGAATTGTGCCATCCCAAATAGAACCAAGATGCTCTCCTCCAAAAAAAGGAAGCCAATCTGGTGGTCCCCTGCCATAAAAAATCTTTACAACAAAAGGAAGCAACTGTTGCAGAAAAGAGGAAAATCCCAGGATGCAAATAACTCCCTTACTAGCCTCAGTAAGAAGCTGAGATCTCTCATAAAATCCTCCAAAGCTAGTTACTAAAATAATATAGCCAAAGATTCCAAAGACAACCACAAGCCATTCTATAGCTATGTCAGGAATCTAAATGGAAGTGCTCAGATCTGCTCTGAGCTACAACAGAATGGCATTAAATATACTGATCCCAAGGATATTGCCAATAACCTGAAAGATTGATTCAGTGCCAACTTCACCCCCTCTCACCCCCTAAAGGGCCCATCTCAATGCCAAAAGATTGCCAAATTCCAGTAATAATGGCCACACAGGTATAAACCACACTCTCCACAGCTAAGAATACACCATCCATGGGACCAGACAACATCCTGGGCTGTGTACTACATGAACTACAAAATGAACTGGCACCTCACCTAAGTGCCATGTTTAATCATAGCCTCAACTCAGGCTTTGTGCCCAACTGAGGGGCACACAGTTGCAGTCATCCCACTCCACAATGGGGGATCCACCTTGGATCCTGGGAACTCTGACCCATCAGTCTGACGAGCCTGATCTGTAAGGCCATGGACCATATTATCATGGAACTTATAAACAAAGACATTGGCAACCTTCAAACACTGGACCTCACCCATGATGGGTTTGTGAAGGGCTGATCTTGTCTCCTGAACCTGATTGATGTCTTCAAATCAGTCTCCAGAGGTGTGGATGAGGGTAAGATAGTACACACAGCCTATCCAGACCTCACCAAGGCTTTCAACACTATCCCCCAGTCTGGAATCATAGATAAGCATACTAATCAAGACTGCACTCAAATTCCACTTAAATTTGCACTGGCTTTGTCCTTGTTCTAATCCAGACTAACACCCCCACCCTTACCTTACCCCCACCTAGACTCTTAACCCAACTATACTACCGCCACTACTAACCACAGTCAGAAATAGCTAGTTGTCTTTACATACTTTAACATCTTGTCTGACAACTTTGTTACTAATATTATAAATGACAAGAAACTATCTTAACTTGCAACATTTACTGTATATACTGTTGATAATCAATATCTTGTTATTGTATTAAAGCCAATGACCTGTAATGTTGTTTACTATTGCTGCAACTTTGTATCTTTATTTATCATGTACATGATGTGGAGCTTTTCTCCCTGGGCATCCACTGAAAAAGGACCTGCATCCAGTCAGAATTTCCCGATAAACAAATGTAAATAAATAAATAAATTAATTAATTAATCTGTATGTCACTCGATGGGTTGCCAGCTGGCTTACAGACAGAACCCACACTGTAAAAGTAGCCAACTCCAAATCCAGCTCCAGACCAGTGACAAGTGGAGTACCTCACGGTTGATTCCTGGGACCGCTTTTGTTTGGCATCTACTTCTCTGAAGTACAGACCAACACTAAGGGATTCTGGCTGACAAATGTCACAGATGACTGCAAACTGGGAGCCATTATTGAATCCCTAAATGATGTGGATATTCTACAAAAGGGCCTTACAGAAACAGATGCTTGGTGCCAGAGCCATGGGCTCAAGCTCAATGCCAAGAAATGTATAGTTATCCCCTTTGAGAAGAAACATGTACCCATGAATTACCACATAGGTGGCTGTACACTAAACACCGAAAGTGTGATAAGAGACTTAGGGACACAGGTGTACAGTCGTCTCACCTTCGATAACCACATCACCAAAACAGTCAGGAAATCCTTCTATGTGGCACACCTCATCTCTAAGGGCTTTTCATCCAGAAAAAAGGACGTCATTGTCCCATTGTACTCATCTCTCAGTACACTCATTATAGACTACAATGCCCTGTTTGGTATGTACCTCTCAAGACATCTGCAACAACTAGAAAGGCCACAGAAATACCTCACTAAAAGAATCACAGGCCTAAAGCAGATGCCCTATGCTGACCGTCTAAAAATAATCCAGTTATACTCTGTCACATATCATCTACTCAGAGGCGATCTCTGCTTAACATACAAGGCCATGTCAAACCCAGAGCTGTTAGACATGCTACACTTAAAGAAATCCCAATCCCTCACAGCCACATGCTCCAGGGATCTAAACCTTGTCATCACAATAAACAAAACATGCTGGAGGGATGCGTTCTTGACCCTGATAATCCCCAAGCTCTGGAATAGACTGCCCATACATGTGAAGCAGACTGCCTCTTTGGCCTGTTCAAAAGGAATATTGACAATTGGATGAGAGATAGGGAATTCACCCCAGGATCACATTACTCATCCTGCTAGACAGGGGTCCAGGGAAGTAAATATTGTGGGAAGAAATAGCCAGGTAATTGTTATGGCTAGGCCTGTATAGGCCCTAGGGCCGATAGCCTAGTACCAACCTATGAACCTATGAACTACACTTTCCATTGCCCTAGATTGGCAAGCCTGCTGATGTCATTCACTTTGAAATACACCTTTGGGGAAAGGAGTAGCCATGTGCTAATTAGGTAGGAGTTCTAATCCCATACATGGTAACTGTGAAACTCTGTATGTGTGTGATTGTGTAGGGATCATTGCTTTTGAGGCCATTCACAGTCAAATCACTTTCCATTGCCCTACTTTGGTAAGCCTGCTGATGTCATTCACTTTGAAATACACCTTTGGGGAAGGAGTAGCCATGTATGCTCCATGGCATGTGCTATAGCTGCGTAATGTTGTAGTGTGATGTACTAGTTAGGTACAGTTCTAATCCCAGACATGGCAACTATGAAACTCCGTATGTGTGTGATTGTGTAGGGATCATTGCTTTTGAGGCCATTCACAGTCAAATCACTTTCCATTGCCCTACTTTGGTAAGCCTGCTGATGTCATTCACTTTGAAATACACCTTTGGGGAAGGAGTAGCCATGTATGCTCCATGGCATGTGCTATAGCTGCGTAATGTTGTAGTGTGATGTGCTAGTTAGGTAGGAGTTCTAATACCAGACATGGCAACAGTGAAACTCTGTGTGTGTGATTCTTTGTCGCTGTAGGGATCACTGCTTTTGAGGCCATTCACAGTCAAATCACTTTCCTTTGTCCTACTTTGGCAAGCCTGCTGATGTCATTCACTTTGAAATACACCTTTGGAGAAGGAGTAGCCCTGTAAGCTCCGTGGCGTATGCTATAACTGTGTAATGCTGTAGTGTGATGTACCAGTTAGGTACAGTTCTAATCCCAGACATGGCAACTATGAAACTCCGTATGTGTGTGATTGTGTAGGGATCATTGCTTTTGAGGCCATTCACAGTCAAATCACTTTCCATTGCCCTACTTTGGCAAGCCTGCTGATGTCACTCACTTTGAAATACACCTTTGGGGAAGGAGTAGCTCTGTAAGCTCTGTGGTGCATGCTATAAAAATTGTAATGCTGTAGTGTGATGTACAAGTTAGGTAGGAGTTCTAATCCCAGACATGGCAACTGTGAAATTCTGTGTGTGTGTGTGTGTGTGTGTGTGTGTGTGTGTGTGTGTGTGTGTGTGTGTGTGTGTGTGTGTGTGTGTGTGTTTGTGTGATTGTCTATGTAGGGATCACTGCTTTTAAGGCCAGTCACAGCCAAATCACTTTCCATTGCTCTACTTTGGCAAGCCTGCTAATGTCATTCACTTTGAACTACACCTTTGGTGAAGGAGTAGCCCTGTAAACTCCGTAGCATGTGCTATAACTGCATAATGCTGTAGTGTGATGTGCTAGTCAGGTAGGACTTCTAATCCCAGACAGGGCAACTGTGAGACTGTGTGTGTGTGTGTGTGTGTGTGTGTGTGTGTGTGTGTGTGTGTGTGTGTGTGTGTGTGTGTGTGTGTGTGTTTGTCATCAGTATTCTGTGTGGAGGTAGCTGTGATTGTGTAATAAAAAGACTCATTGTGGAGCAGGTTTTGCAAATTTCTTATATAGAGGACCTATTATATGTCACAATGTCCACCTTACAAGGACAACAGATGTCAAACAGCAGAGTGGCTGGTGGAGACAATCCATACTCCTACATGTGACATTATGGATTGGGGAATAATATAGGCAACCCTTGTATTACCCAGAGAACACTCTCCACTCATGTCTCATACACAAACACACTTGGCTAGGCAACAACCACTATGTTGGTAGTTCCCTGCATATTGTCCACAGATAGTAACCATGGTGTGATTGGAGTGGACTACAGAGGACATGGCACCCTAGTCCATCCCTACAATAGGCAAATCATTGCATATAGTGGTTGTTTTCTATGTTCCCCACTGGACACCTGCAACAACTGTAGAGTCAGCAAATGTAACCCACAAATGAAATACCACACCCTATACACATGCCCTGTATGGACATATGCCACTAACACTAGTGAATACCTGTATCATGCTGTCAATGTAGGTGCAGGATCAACCTGAGTTCCATTGCCAGTTCTCACCACATGAGGTCAGGAATGCCACATCAGATGATAACAATCTGTCCACACAACATGCCCCAGACACCCCAGGTACACTTCCACATGTCACCGAACATGCATGTGGAACATGTCCACATCCCAGATGCCATCCATGTTATGGAATATAGAACACATACATGGCAAGCATTGCACAGCACTGGCCACCCACAATAGTAACCCAGATGAGTGGATGGTGAATACAATACCCACCTGTGTGGGCCAATCCAGACACTACACCCCTGAGCTACACTGCAGACCATTGTCATGTGGCCTGATGCCAAGGTATACCCTTTGCCTAGCCCTGTACAACCTTCTGGCACAGTCAACCACTACACACCTGTGAAGCAATGAACCCATGCATGTCAGTACTGGCAAACCTGTGTATGTGTGTGTGTGTGGAGATTAATGATTTGGAAGTAATTCACACTCACTACACCTCCCATTGCCCTACTGAAGCATGCCTTCTGTCAGTCACCTTGACACTTTGCCCATATATCAGCCTGATAATCTCTGTGGTGCATGTGATACCTGTGTAATACTGTAGTGTAGCAAATTCCTTAGTTAGGAATTCTAATCCTGAGCCTGACAACTGTGTTAATGTGTGTAAGTCCCTGAGAGAGTGTGGCTGTGTCATCCTTGACACATGTTTTTGTGGACAGGCACATGTACTACACCTTCCTTATCCTTCCTTTATCACTGTTTCTGATGTCACTCACCTTCAAATATACCATTGTACAGCTCTCTAACATGTAAGCTCTGTGGCACTTGAAATAACTGCATAGAATTGTAATAGCAGTACATAGGCAGGGGTTTGAAAACCCGTACTTGTAAGTGTGTGACACAAACAAGCTTAGCTTTTATCTCCTACACCCTTCCTTTCTTATTTTGTCCCTGTCTCTCTCTCACTCCCTGTCTGGTGGATGTGGAGAAGTACACCTGCTTTGCTTAGGCAGCAGCTTGTGTTTTGTAAGTGATGCTGATGATCAGCTGATGGCCTGTGTATGAATTGCAGTCCCCCACTAGCTGATTGCATGTGGAACAGCTGGGGTAACATTCCCATAGCCAATT